>NC_081426.1:44025813-44268313 GCF_949786415.1 Peromyscus eremicus | reverse complement strand
GGAACTAACAGGAAAGGAGAGTAAGATGTCAGAATCCCAGCATCCCCTTCAAGGGAATTCTGCCAATGTTATAACTTCCTATGATGAAGTTCCACCTCTGAAGTGTTTCACAACCTCCCAATAATATCACAGCTCAGGAAACAAGCCTATAGCTTATGGGCATCTAAAGAACACTTCAGAACTGAACTAGAGTAATATATCTTACAATTATAAATTTAGTATTTGTAATATCCATCAGATTAGGAGTGAAAATTATACTTTACATCTTTTTTGTGGTGTATAACAGTGTTAGGCAAGCCCTAGTTTTTGTAAATATTAGTGAAATGAATAAAGAAAAGTGAATGGCAGGGGGACTTAAGTTTATAACTTTTTCTTACTATATTTTAATTTTTTTTAATTAAAAATTTTAACTATTTTTAGATTAAAAATTGTACATATATGGGTGTTTCGCCTGGATGTGTGCCTGTGCACCATGTGTCTGCAGAGGCCAGAACACAGCACCAGATCCCTATACCTGGAGCTACAGTGGGTCTTCTGGAAGTGTAGTCAGGGCCCCTCACTGATAACCCCTAACTCCAGACTCCATTTCTTATATTTTTAATTCTTTATACAACCAATGTTTCAGCAATGTGCCCTTTGGTTACTTGGCCTCTTCCTAAAATGCCAGCTGTCTCAACCAAGGTGCTGACTTACTTTGCAAACTGAGGTTACGCAAGGTTGAATTTAAAATCAGTATTCAACATTCAAGTGGTTGTAACAGCATGTACAAAACCCTTGTGGACACAAACCAGAAGTCTTGGCAAAGAAAGAGAAGTCAGGTACACAATTCTACTAAAGTCATGGAATTCTATGCAATTGTTAGCTTCTAGAAGAGGAAGAGACAGTTTTCTCTAAGACTGTAGCCCCTGTGAAACCTACCACTATCCAGTAATGACATCATATCTAAGAATATTTGGATAGTACAAACTCATCTTAAAGAAGTAAAACAAATTATGACTCAAAGTTGAATGGATGGAGAAGTATGAATTGGGTCAGTGAGATGAATATGATCAAAATACGTTGTTTGAAACCTGCATCAAACTAATACAAATTAAAAATTAAATAAAAAAGCATCTGGTAAGACATGGTATGGTTGGAGCAAAATATAATTGATGAACTTTCTGTAAGTAGCTCCACACTAATTCTAACTCAATCTCTTCTTCTTTTCCCCAGTAGCAACATAATAGATGAACAAGTTTCCTTACATTTTGTCAAGTCAGTCAATGAACATGTGTTTTATGCCCACTATCACTTAAATATTGTAGCAAGGTGCTCAAACATACTTTGCATCTCTTTTAATTTCTGTAGCATATAATCATGTAAGACCTCAATGATAATTAAATACATGTTAACATCAGTTAAAATGGAAACCACAAAATAGTACCAATTTAAAAAAAAAATTCTCAAGTCTGAGTTCCAAATAGTTCATATACAGTGGAATACTAGAGATGTCCACATCTGAGCAGGCTCATCTCCATTACCATGGAAACCATCCCCCACCCACTTCTTAGGAGGAAACAGCAGCTGTTCGACAGCCAGCAACCAAAAAAAAAAAAAATGTAAATCAGTTGGATGCAGAAAAAACTCAAGATTCACTTAAAGTCATTAAAGGGATGAAATTTGGGGTAAAGGAATAAGATTAAGTGGTGATTTAGAAAATTAGGCTATATTAGCCTTCTGTGCATCTGGAAGATTGCTGCAAGGCAGAGGTGTGAGGTGGTCAGAGATCTCCATCAAACTTACCATTGCATCACCATGTTGAGATAATAACTGAGGAAATTTTGCAAAGTTAAATTGCAAGAAGAAAATTATTTTTTTAAGAATGGGACTGAGGAAATGTAGGGATTCATTTGGAAGAGCAAAGAAGGAAAACATTAAACAATATCATTCATACCACATAGAAAACTGGAGAAAAGAGGAGATTGTTGTACAGATGAAATATGACATGTTGAGTCTTTGCATTTGCAGAATTTTGCATTTTCTTGTGGTATCTACAAGAACTGCATGTAATTAATATATAAAATGTGATGAATTTGGACATACATGATGCTCAGATGTTGGCATCACCACAATCGCCATACATAATCCATGTGTCCATCACTGCTGCTGTCCTCTCTCTGCCAACATTTCCTTATACATATTAGCTTATTGGTTTTGGTTTTGTTCATTTTTTGTTTGTTTGGTAAAGCAGTTAATATGAAGTCTTCCCTCTTAAAAAATTTGTAAGTGTGCTATTCCTTGTGAACTCAAAGCACTAGATTGTACAGCAGATTTCTGCAATTCACACACCTTGTATAACTAGAAGCTTAAAGATGGTGAAATTACAGCCTTGGACCATATAATTCAATGTATTTAGTAAAGATCATGTTCAAACTATCCTACATATAAATATATACTCAAATGCTATGATGGTTAAATGAAGAGGTGGGTAACTAGGTAGGAAAAATGCAAAATCTTAGACTGTGGAAAAGGGTTTCATAATCAGAATAAAGGCAGCATACATTAGATATTTTGACATTCACAGACATGCAAGCTCCTCAAAATCACAAATGGGTTTCCATTAATTCCCACCATATTTTGGTGAAAATAACCCCAATGTTAAGCTAAGGTTCCAAGGTAATTACACTGGAGAACTTGGTGAGTTGATTCAGCCATTAGCTTATGGTGGCTAAGGATAAAGACCATCTTGGCATTTTCAATCTGCCATTACTGAAGTTCTATGCTACTTTTGAGGGTAAAACAAATAGGAGTATTTGCTTGAGCTATGAATATTTAAGAACCTACAAATCTTATACCAGATTCTCCAACTGGTCCCAAGGTATCACCATGAAACCGTCAAGCTTACTTTGACTCACAGTCTGAGGAATCATTCCCTAGATTGAAGTCAGTACTCTATTTGTCTGTCTGTCTTTCCACCACATGTTTCAATGTCTACTCACTCAAAGTTAAATGCCAAGATATCTTTTTTTTTTTTTTTTTTTTTGGTTTTTCGAGACAGGGTTTCTCTGTGTAGCTTTTGCGCCTTTCCTGGAACTCACTTGGTAGTCCAGGCTGGCCTCGAACTCACAGAGATCCGCCTGGCTCTGCCTCCCGAGTGCTGGGATTAAAGGCGTGCGCCACCACCGCCCGGCCAAGATATCTTGATAAACTTCTTCCTGGGTCAAAGCACAGAGCCTGCTTAGCTGTGTGAATATTGGGAAAGATAAAAGATTAAATAAAAGAGTAATAGTAATTAACACATCAAAATATTTCTAGCCTACCCTCATGTAGTTTTTTCTCACTATTTTTCTAGGATTGGACATCAAAGTCTGTGGAATACAAAACACAAATTTGAAGGACACATACCAAAATATCTTTATGGAGCTGAAAATCTCCAGGTGATAGTTCTTTATGACCTAATACAGAACAATTGGGAAGGCTTTGCAATTACAGATGGATTTTCAGACAGTTATATTTCTGAATCATTCTTTTAACTCACTACACATCAATAGTGATGCCAAATACCTCAGGAAGAAAGTTCTGTATACTGAATTCCATTAGTCAGTTGACTTGTGCAAGAATGTGAACAGTGTTCCAACAGAAAACATCTGTGCCTCAAGCTATCATAAATCCACAGTATGGTGCAATAAAACTTTTAAAGTACATATTTAAAAGAAAAATGCTGATTTCCTTATAAAATATTAATACTGTTACTCAAATTAAGTCACTAGATAGGAAATCAAATTACCCAAAGTTATTGCTCTGTTTAGATCAATAGTTTCACAGTTGGAAAGAAAAAGGGCCAGGGTGTTAAATGACAGCCAGGACTTGATCGCCATGTTCCTCGGCATCTTTCCAGCCCTCTGTAGTGTCTAGGAAGTCTGACCTTGGTGGGAGATCTTAAACAAATGCAAAAGAGGCAGAGGAACAGTACAGAAGAACACTGGGAGTTTAATTACAAATTGGGGAACAGGAAAGAAACATCTAGAAACATGGCCTGGAAAATAACCAACTCTTGCTTTTCTTTCAAAACACTCATCCCTCTAGCATATAACTTCTTGAGCCCTTTATGATTATTTTCTATCACTTTATCATTTTCTGTGGGTACAATAAGTGGCTTAAGATAAAAGTAGTTTGGGACTCATATATTATTAAGTACATTATAAAGATGCTAATATAATTGTTAATAATATCCCTGCTATATAAAGACAAATTTTTACTTTTCCCATTTAACAAGTGATGCATACTGTTTCATTTACTTTAAATTAATTATGTAATAAAAGCATGAGTTGTCAACAAATAAATTCAAGAATGACACATACTGTTTTTGTTTGGAGAACTAATGGGTTTTAAAATGTAAATTAAAATTTAACTGTGCCTCACCATTGCACACATAACAAAAAAACAACCTTGTGGTGATTTAATTTGGAGACCAGGAAACTGCATCTCAGAGAAACAACTGATTTATTTTTTTAATGTGTTCATAATTTTATTTTTCCACCTTATTAGAACTAAATGTTGGAGGTTACCCTTTGCCAGTGGTTTTTAAATATAAGGTTAAGTATGTGGTTGGTGATTATTTCAATGTATTAAAAACCAAATTGCATTCAATTGTCATCATCTTAAAGTACCAAGTGTATCGTGAAAGGAAGTTTGACTCATGTCCCTGGGAGGAAAGACACAGTTTTATAAAGATAGACATTTAAAACACAACAAGCAAAATTCTAATTATATACCTCCCAACCTACGTAAGACTTTCCCAAATCTTGATCAAGTGATTGCATTTCTAGAAGTAAAGATACAGAAGAATTTCTAAGGCCTTTTTAAAGGTAGAAAAATGATATAATAATGACAAACAGCAAGGTTGTCTTCAATGCTGATGGAAGTAAAAGCAGCCCGATAAGGGATAGCAACAGAGAAATAGGCCAAGGAGAAGTTATAGGCAGTCTATAAACAAACCCATGTAAATATACACATGTGCTAGGCATTAAACTTGATATATGATTGCAATTCAGTATATAAATCAAGTTGGCTAATCAACTGTGAAAGCAATAAGTTATCTCCTACTTAATCCTGGAGATATATATACCATAAAGAGTAAAATTCTAAATAAACATTTTAAAAGAAAAACAATTAGGCAAAAATATAGGAAAGACAAAGCAGTAGTAGAAATCTTATAGGGACTGATGGAGCAGAATGGGCTAAATTGGGGTGGGAGATGATAAGGCCGAGTAGAAGAGGGAATAAGGGGAGGGATTAATAATTTTAAATATCCTTCCAAAAAAGTTATATAGAAACCTATCTATTACCATTGAAGCTTCATAAAATTCATATGTATGTATGAATGTAATATACACACACACACACATATATATATATATATATATATATATATATATAACTGTAATTATCATTTAATGGAATGATAACAAGCCTATGAGACACCACAGACTAACAAATGAAAAATCTAGTGTCAGGAATAACTTTCCTGTTTTGGAGCTGTTGCCTAATGAGTTCTCGTGGACCCTCAAACATTACAGGCTATTGCCAATGCTATTAGTTACCATCCAGAACTTGTCAGTAAGACGATATTGATGAAGACACCATATATTTGAGCCATAGAACATGGTAAAGTCAAGCTAATAATCACATGGAAGCTTCATCACTACTAGCTTGCTCCCACAGAGACAAGTGCTATGCATGTTACTGGAAAAGTAACCATCTGTGATTCTGAGAATTATAATAATGATTGGCTTGCAAAGGCATGGCCCCCTGGGGCAATAGTTGTATGAATGTCATGAGAGTAACCAACTACTTTTCTGATTAGACTTAAGCCCTGCTCCAGAAGGTGAAATTCATACCTGACTCTATTCCTGCACTATGAACCTGTGGCTAGACAGGTCATTGGCCCTAGGGTGAAATCTCTTGCTATTATTTTAAGTGGACATAATATTAAACTGACTCCTAATGACTTATTGTTTTATCTATAGATTAGTGCAACTCTCAAACATCATCAGAGAAGCTTGTATTTGCTATAGATGGTGATTAACAAAGATAGCCATGCTGACTAAGTGAAGAAAATAAGAGACCACGGAATGTTCCGTCCTAAATTGAATATAGACTGCACCTCCTCCTACAAAGGCATAGAGCTCACTGAGGAAAGCAGGGAGGAAATATTATAAAGGCAAAGGTGGTGAATGAAACACAACTGGGCATTTGTATCCGTAATGATTAAGGAAGAGACCATAAATTTTGGAAGGGGACAAAGAAAGAGTTTGGAGAAGGAAAGGGTGGGGGTGATATAGATACAATACTTACTGATGAAGCTCTCAAAAATATAAAATTAATTATAAAAGCAAAAAAAATCTTAAAAAGAAGAAAACTAAAATTAGCTAATTATTAAGAACTCTACAATTGAGATATTGCCACAGCCCCACACAAGTACTCCTCTTTTTGAAGTGCTGGGATTTGAACATTGCATTCTGCACATGCTAAGCAACACATTTCTGTTGAAATAGACTTTAGCCCTATGAAGAAAGATTTCCATCTCACAATTTTAACATCAAATCATACCTGAGTTTCCAGTCTGACCTGGAATTTCAGATGTCAGACACAATCCCACAAGATCCTATGAGCACATTCATCCTGTAAATGGCACAGAAAGACAGAGAGACAGACAGAACGGTAGATATCTAAGGCTTTTTGCCTACAAATAGTAAGGACCAAGAGAATATTAACAAGACACCAAATGTATCTGTTACAAAGGATATTTATAAGAGCTTTGAATTTTTAATTTTGTTTGTTTGTTGTTAAATGAATCAAATAAAGCCCTGAAAAATACTACTCACCTCTGAAATGAAAAAACGCTGAGAAAACATTTCTTAGATAAACCTTGGGGTGAATGTGTGCCTGAGTCAAATGAACAACCTCGAGTTTCAAACACAGACAGCTAAAACCTTATCAGCCTTCAGGTATTTGTGAGTATCAGGAACATTGAACAATTTTTATACTTTGCTTATTTACAGCCTTACTGATTTAAAGATGGGAACTCCCCAAAAAGCAAATATTAAATTGCAAGTTAACTATCATAAAAGTAGGAGGCCTGTGAGATGACTCAGCAAGTGAAGTTTATGGCCAAGCCTCTCAACTCTAGCTCACTTCCTGGGACTCACATTGAGAAACAAGAGAGCTGACTCTTGCAAAATTTTCCTTTGAACTCCCCGTGAGAAAAACAGCACTCACATTCTCCCATAAATGAATAAATATAATAACAAATTTAAAAGACCAGTTCTCCATGACATTTAGATCATTTAGTTGGTCAAAATCTTTTAATATATATCAATACATATTGTAATATTTTACTTGCAATATTAAATGAATTCTTATTTTTAAAACCTAATAATATATATGTCCAAGAATTAAATGCCAACATATTATTTATGTTGTGGCTTTCACCCTCTCTTATCCTTCTTCTGCAGCTCAGATAAAGACTAGCTCTTTAGAATTACATGTTTACAGTTTTGATACAGACACACACACATACACACGATGTAGACTATAGACATGGAACAGTCTTTGAAAAAACTAAATGTCTACAGGTACTGATGGATTTTGGATTTTGGACTTCTCTCCTTCATAAGTGTTCCTTTAGCTTCAAATTTGTACTTCTAACGTTATAAAAAAAAAACTTCATTGCAATGTATTCAATAAAGTTCATTATTTCCAGTAAAATAATATTCTATTTATGAATGTATTTATGCACAAATACTTGTGTGTGAGTGTGTGTGTGTGTGTGTGTGTATAATCATCCCATGTATAAAGCTTAAATATGACTTACTAATGTGCTTCTTGGAGCTTCATTAAAAGAGTGAGGCTGAACCAAAGACGAATAGAATCCAGAGTCAAAGAATACATACTAATAAAAGCTAGACCAGTCATTCTTAACCTTCCAAATGCTATGACCCTTTAATATTGTTCCTCATGTTGTGTTATTTTTGTTGCTACATCATAACTGGAATTTTACTATTGCTATGAATTATAATATAAATATTTTTGGAGATAGAGGTTTGCCAAAGGGGTCATGACCCACAGTTTGAAGACAACTGGGCTAGACCAAAGAAGCAATGTGTGAAGAGACTACGAATTAAATAAAAGGGATCAATAATTCCATGGCCAGACCTGAAGGATTGCTGATCCTTAAAATGTCTGAGAAAGAGATTGTGATCAAGACACGTTCTTACTATGGAATACAGAAACAAAGTCACTGGTTTTGAGGAAACACAAGGTCAATATACTGTTCACTGTGATACAGCCCAAGTCTAGATCCACGTTCATAATGAAATGTTTAGATTTAGTTATTGTAAGCTGATTCACTGTGTCAAATCACACTCTTGTTTCTCACCCAGTGAGGGGGCTCTTGAGTCACTCTCATAGTTAACATGTTCAAGTAAATCAACTTCAAGAAATCTTCACGCGTTAGAGTACGTTTTAAAGTGATCACTGGGGCATCTGGGCATTTGGCTGTATTCAGAAAACTTTCTGACATGTAGCATATACTCATAGCAAATTCAGACATGGAAGAGAACCATTTAAACACAGGTCTAACAACAAAGCTATGCATCTGCATTCTCCCTTCAAGTAGAAATTACTCTCACTAATATAAAGCGACAAGTCACCCTTGATCAGCTTCTCTTTTGATCTTTCATTGCCTCAGTAACAAAGTCAAGAAGTAATTTCCTCCATAAGTTTTTATTTCTAAAACAGCCTACATGCTGTCTTTATTCAATACAATAATGAAGAGAGTGCTTGATTACATTTTATAATCTCATTCATAAATGTAATACTATGTCACTGTATTTATGATTTTCAAAACAGGACCTAAAATTAAGTAACAACAACCTCAAAGCAGATAGCTGGAAAAGTGACCGATTACTTATGTATGTATTACAATAGAGGTATTATTCCATGATGTGCATTTCTTGTATATATACTCATGAATGCATGCATTCATATTTCCTATATATGCAAGCATATGTCTGCTACAGCTCCTTTCACATATTTCACTTTAGGCAAATACCATTTTAAATATCATATATATGACATAATATATCATATTATGTCAGAACATATAACATACAGATCAATAATAAGCAAGAATATATGATATAAAATAACATGCAATATATACATGGATGATAAACAAGAATGTGTATATGGAATATACACACATAATATTTAATTATGTACTTGTAATGATGAATCAATCAGTAAATTATTTGGAACTATGCAATTTGCATGCATGTCATACATAAGGATAAAAGATTTGAAGATATATTTAGATATGTATGTAATCACATGTATATATGCAGGGACGTTAAGCCTCAACTCTTATTTTAGCAAACAAGCTAATGACACAAAGAAAGTAAATGACTCAATCAAGGTCACAGGAAAAAACAAAAAAACAAAGCCTAAGCAACGTGATTTCAGCCCAATGTTTTGCTCTTTTAATATTCTGATTTCCCATCCTCATTTTTAAACACAGAAAATAAACTGTAATTGATACCTTTTCACTATACTTTTTGGCTGACTGGTCTGTGGAGATTTGCTTTCTCTGAGATTTGGATTCTTATCATAAGGTTCTGTTTTGGAAGCACCAATTGCCATTTTAATGCAACTTACTGATCGTGCAGACAGCCAGCCTCTCATAAATCATGTAAAGTACCTGAAAATATGATTTATGAGCTAAGTTATGGGAAATGGGGTCCTTTAATATTCTTAACCCTTCAGGATGTTGTTGCTTATCACAGCCTCCACTCTGGTCCAAGGAAAGCCAGTCTCAATGCTTCATCCCAAAGTGCCCCTACCTCTCTGGCCCTCCATCACTGAGTTTCTGTCTATTTGCCTTCTTCCGTGGATAATGAGCATCTCCTTTAAGTGTGTCACCTGACTGTGCATGCTTGAGTTTAATGCCTAGTCTGCTTGTGGCTATTACAGAACATGATCCTGACGCACTGCCTCACACAGTAATTAAAGAACAGCACTTAATAGCCTCTTACTGTGGAATTAAAAGAGCAGGAATATTAGAGTTTGTTGCAGAAGGCAGTCGGTGAAAGATCCTAGAAAACCCAACATGAAACTAATTTAAACCGTATGCCTTGTTGAAAAGAAATATGGAGAAAATGCCTGTAATGTGCAGTAAATGAGGCCCATAACTCATTGGAACCTCCAATGAGTTATGTATTAAATTCATATTTTGCAACATGGTCATACATTTTTTTAAAAAAATCTTCCTGTCTATTAACCCTTTTCTTTGTGTGGGAGCTTATATAAGAATAACATGGTTGTGTGCACATTAACAGATTTACATATGCAAATAGAAATCATATACCAATGGGTTATTTTTTACCCCCTCCCTATAGCTCAATATATTATCGCTTCACCAAACCAACAAATTAAAAATAATTTCCAATTTCTTCCACAAATATCTAGTGGCTAAATGTTATTAATGCATTTGCCTGAAAGGCACAAATTCAAACATTGCTCAGTTAGGGAAGAAGACTGGATAGCGCTGATTGCTTGCAATCAGTTTCAGTAATCTATATTTTCTTCACAGAACTGAAAGTTTGTCTCACCATGGAACAACAGTTATAATTTTGCTTCTACCATTCATCAACTCTGGTATTTCCGAGTCTCAAATCATCACATTCTCGAGTTACAGAGTAAGCAAGCTGTTGACAATTTTCTTTTTAGCATATTCCTTTAAAAATGTTTGTCTGAACATTATGGGTTTATCTCCTGTGTGAGAGACCCTAATAAATCACATACACTTTCAGCTATCCTAGTTATTATGCTTTTATAATCATGAAATAAACCCAATAGAAGACTACTATTTTCAGAAGATTGGAAATCACTAGGTATTTCCCTCTTTGTATGATTACATGCTTCCCTCATTTTTCAGGAGGGCTATGTTACATTTAGAGTCTGTCAGCATATTGCTTGTACAAACAATAATGCTTCCAACCAATTGTTGTTCTGAAGGGGTGGGGATGGGAAGCCATGCATGAAACAGAAAGTTCCTGAATCACAAGGACTTTAGTCACTTTTTATTATTATTATTATTTTTTGCCATCTTGGAATTAAAAGCTTGAAGTTTCTTTTACAATATAAACTTTTCAAATTGCTTTCTCTTTTACCATTTCTCTTTTCATATACAATAATTGCTAATAATCCTTTGTAGAAAAATGCTTTGAAATCCTTTCAGATTTAAGTGAGTACACGAAATCCATCAAACATGATGAAGGCTCTAAAGGAGATTTATGTGAATTATTTTCCAACACAGTCACCACAATTAGATACCCATACACCTTTGTGCCTTTAATATTGTAATTTTTATGGTGCAATGATTTGAAGGAATTCTGTGCTCAAAATAGATCTAAAATGGAGGGTTTGGATGGCATTCTCAGCTAAAGTAATTGTCCAAATGAAGAACAAGGCAATGAGGACAAGTGTCAAGGTCAGTACAATTGCTAAATTCTGAATCTTGGTTAATATTTTCAGCTGTTCCATTTATAATTTAAAATGTCCCAACTGTTCCTGACAGAAAACTCAGTTTTAGCTTTTCTGGTGTGTATGTAATGTTTGGGTTTTTTCCAACGGTGTCCCCCAGTGAACTTCAATTTGTCAAAGGAACAGAACCAAATCTACTTTCTTGTTGACTCTTCATCATATCGGAAGATGCAGATGTAAATGACAAAAGAAGCAGTTGGCATGATCCTCACCAATGTGTGCATTCCAAAACACAGCTCATAAAAATCATTTTCATCCCTGAGAGAGGAGACGGGCACAAAAGGGAATGGATAGAAGAAGGAATTGTGATGCTGGTTTGTTTACCTATCTAATAGTCCTGAAATTAGTAGATAGCTATTTTCCTGAATCTCTTTTCCCTATCAGCCTCAGACTGTCTGTATATCTTGTGTGATAATTGCTATGCACGAGCCTTATTCCGAATGGCAATCATTGCCATGAGGGAGCCTTATTTCGAATGACATTCATTGCCAGGTTTTATGCCTAACTTCCTGGATGAATACTGTTTCAAAGGTATGCAAGTATGTACACCATAAACAGAATTTCAGAACTCTGTTCACTGATCTTGGGCTAGGATAAATCAACAAAGGTAGAGAGATGCTGATTAAAAGGCACACTTCAATGGAAAATTATTTCAAAGCCAAAATTAATAGAAACCGCTCAACTAAAAAGATCTAGGGACCTGGGGGAAAATTATAATTCATGCAATAATATGAGAAAAATGACAATGCAATCTCTCATTCTGTAATAATATCAATAATAATACACATTTTCATTTATACTTAGCCTTCATCTATACTTTCTATAGCCTTGATCATTCTCATTTTTTTTTTCTGAAAATGGAATAGTTGAAATGTAATCTATTTACCATGATGCTTCTGTGACCCCTAGAGAGTTTGGATGGCAAGCTCTTTAGGTATAATTGTCCAAGTGGTTTCTGGAAATAATTGGCTACTTCAGAAAGTCACCCTCTGCCTCAGGCGTGACTACCCTTCCGTCCCTACAGTGCTCTCTTCTGCTGGCAATCTGCTTCTGTCTCTCCTGAGTTACTCCACCTTGACATTGAGCTTGTCTCTTGCCAGTTGTAGAAATTCTTCTCTTCCAGAAACAAACATTTAAAATGCTGATTTAAACACATTTCTTAAATTCTGTCAAAAACGGGGAGGGGGGAGGGGTCTTTTCATTTCCCCCTCCCCTTGTCCTGGAAGCTTGTCTCTATTTTTCATCCAAATAAACAGAGAGCTCTGTAAATCTTGTCCAGAAGACACCGACTGAAACAATTAATCAAAGTGTTGTTTATGAGCTGCTAAGAGCAGATTAAATGTTGTGTTGACAACACAATTTTCAAATTATCTATCAGCACCAACAGACATACAGAAATGAGGTAAGCCAATTGGATACCTTTGGTCACAAGGAGAGCATGAATTTCCTGGTCTTGTTTCGTAGTTCAGACGTGTAGAGAGTTTAGCTAACATTTCTTTTTTGGTCTCATTGCTGCAGATATATTCTTTGTAATTTATTTCCGTCAATGCCAGCTTTATCTCTGCCACAAACCTGTCAAATTTCTTGTCATAATCTAAGCATAGTGTTTCTTCCTGCCCCTATATATCTGCCCCACCTGCAAATCACTGTTACTTTCACAACTGGATGGCCATCAGATATCTATCCTTTAAAAATATCCATAGCATTCAATTCCCAAAATAACCCCAAACATCTCCAGGCACTTATTGTATTCTTATCATTGTGTATAGTCCTGTCATATACAACAAAATCAGAATACACGGCCAACAAAATGGGGTAGAAATCATGCTGCATAATTTCTTGTGTTTATTGCATCCATATTATGTTCATGCATGTTTTTGAGAGGCTGCTGTGGGTTGAATATGATATATTCCTCCACAGGTTTGTGCTTTGAATGTTTGGTCCCCAGCTGGTAGCAAAATTTTGAGATGTCGTGGAAACTTGGGGATGTGGGGTACATCAGGGGAAAGTATGTCAATAGGGGCTTGCATTGAAGGTTATACTGGGGTCCCAGACCACTAATGCCCACTTCTCTACCTCTCCTCCTCTTACTCTTAATTTTTCCCTCTCTCTCTCCTCTTTCCTTCCCTTCTCATCCCCCTTCCTCTCTCTCTAACATGATTTGAACAGGTCTTGTCTACTGTGCTTTCACATTCATGACAGACTGGAATCTCTGAAATCTGAGCCCAAACAAATGCTTCCTCCCCCTAGTTGTTTATGTCAAGTATTTTATCACAGCAACAATGAAAGACAAGTGGTATTTTCTTGCATAAATGTTGGAAAACTGGATTATATATTTCCCATTGATGGACATTAATAAAGTCCATTTTAACAACTGTAAAAAATGTGCTATGAATGTTATTTGTACATATTTTGTGGTCATACGCTTTGTATTATAAAAACTGAAAATCTTTTTCATTTTAGTCTCATCAACAAGCTATGAGACCTCTATTTGCTTTACATCTTTGAGCACTTTCATGGGTGTACAATGTTCTTTCATAACGGTTTAATTTGTATTTATTGGATGCCTACATATGTTGTGCATTTTTTCACACATTTATAGACTATTCACATGCCTTCCTTTGTGAGGGATTCACATAAATACTTTTGTTCATCTTTAGCCAGTTTGTTAGCATCCTATGAGCAAGTTGACAAAGATTTGTTTGTATTATCTACTCCATAAATTTTCAAAGGATTTGCCAGTGAAATCTGCTGTGGGATGGTCTGTATGTCAAATGTGTTACTGATTGGTCAATAAATAAAACACTGATTGGCCAGTGGCCAGGCAGGAAGTATAGGCGGGACTAACAGAGAGGAGAATTGAGAGAACAGGAAGCTGGGTGAGAGAGACACTGCCAGCCGCCACCATGACAAGCCGCATGTGAAGATCCAGGTAAGCCACGAGCCACGTGGCAAGGTATAGATTTATAGAAATGGATTAATTTAAGCTGTAAGAACAGTTAGCAAGAAGCCTGCCACGGCCATACAGTTTGTAAGCAATATAAGTCTCTGTGTTTACTTGGTTGGGTCTGAGCAGCTGTGGGACTGGCAGGTGACAAAGATTTGTCCTGACTGTGGACAAGACAGGAAAACTCTAGCTACAAATGATAATTCTTACTCGATAATTACTTTGTTATATGTAATATTACTATGTTGAAGTTAAAACCTTCCTTTTTAAAAAAGCAAAAAAAAGGGGAAGTGCTGTGGATATCGCTCTGTATAAATAAAGCACTGATTGGCCAGTGACCAGGCAGGAAGTATAGGCAGGACAAGGAGAGAGGAGAATTGAGGAAGGAGGAAGGAAAGGGAGACGGCTGGAGCCACCGCCAAGACAAGGAAGATGTAAAGTACCGGTGAGCCACGAGCCACGTGGCAAAGTATAGATTAATAGAAATGGGCTAAATATAAGAGTAAGAGCTAGACAATGATAGGCCTGAGCTAATGGCCAAGCAGTTTAAATAATGTAAGAGTCTGTGTGTTTATTTTATAAGTGGGCTCCGCGACTGGTGGGACGTGGCGGTGGGAGCTGGAGAAAAATTCTCCAGCTACAGAAATCATCTGAACCTTGAAGTTTTCTTGGGATATTTCTTATTTCTAATGTTTAAAAAGGATATAGAACTACTGATATTTCCTAGTTTACTATGAATTCACTTTAGGTCAAATGAATCTTTCCAGGCTGGTAGACACTCAATAGCCTACATTATTGCATTTATTGGCAGAACCTTGCTCATAATATTTGTTATATACCCTGAATTACCTGCAAGATTTTTTTAACATGTCCTTTTATTTTATGTTATTGACAATTCTTGATCTTATCATAATAGTGAGGTATTTCCTATTGTTCTAACCTCTTAAAAGAAGAAACCCTTGTTTGTTTTTTTGTTCATCTCCTCTAGCCTTTTTTATTCTGATTCATTGATTTCTATTATTTTTGTTACCTGCCTATTGTCTGCTTAATTTATTGTCATTTTGCTAACTTTTTGGTTAAAAACAAAACAAAACAAAACCTAGATCAGCGATTTTTATTTAATTTTATAATTTAATTTAATTTTACATATCAGCCACAGATTTCCCTGTCCTCCCTCCTCCAATCCCTCTTCCCCCAATCCACCCCCCAATTCCCATCTCCTCCTGGGCAAGGACTCCCCTGGGGATTCAGCTCAGCCTGGCAGATTCAGTCGAGGCAGGTCCAGTCCCCTCTTCCCTTTACCCAGGCTGAGCAAAGTGTACTAGCATAGGCCCCAGGCTCCAGTGACTTTAAAATTCCTCCATTTCAAGTGGGCCTTCAATACCCTTGTATTAAAATGCCCTTGTATTTTCTGTTCAGAGACTGCCCTTTGGCTTTGTATGTGAAATACCCCTGACGGTCTTACCTATTTGAACACTTGGTCCTTAGGGGTTCTATTTGAGAGTTTCCAAAACCTTTAGGAGATGGAACCTTTCAGGAGGAAGTGGGTCACTAGGGGCAAGTCCTGAGGTTTTATAGCTTGGCTCCACTTCCTGTCCAGTCTCTGCTTTTTGAGTGCTGTGGTAAGGTGACTAGCTCCCTCACACGCACACCATCATGCCATTCCTGCCATGATGTCTGCCATCCTTCATTGAACTATGAGCCAAAGTAAAACACTTCTCCTTGAAGTTACCACCTTCAATGTTCAATATATTTGTGTTATAATTCAGTATAAAATGTTTCTGAGTTCCTTCTAGATTCTTTTGTCATCCATGGGATACCTAGAATTATGCAATTAATTTCCAGACATTTAAAAATCTTGGTTATCTTAATTTTATTGGCTTGGGATTTAACTCTGTTGTTGCCTAATATTAAATATGATAAGATTTCAATTTTTTGAGATATAATGAGCTCAGTATGTGGCTGATTATTTAGCATGTTTTCAAAAACATAGGCTACTTGAAAGTAATGTTGGTTTGTTGGTTCTGGTTTTTTTTATATATAGTGTTTTGCAAATATTGATCAATTTGGTTGGCAGTGTTGCTCATAGCTTTTATATTCTTACTAATAATAGCCTCATTTCTGTCATCTTGATGAGAGGGACCAGTTGTCAATTTCACTAGCAATTATCAAAGATTTATTTACCTTTTCATTTACTTCTTCCAAATTTTGCTTCATGAATTTTAAGATGTTACTACCACAAGCATATATCTTTATGACTGTTACTGTAGTAAAATTTCCCTTTATTGCTGCTATTTTTCATCCTTAAATCTGTATTGCCTAAAACTATTATATGCTCAAGGTTTTGATTTGATTAGTGTCTCCATATTATATATTTACGTCCTTTTTCCTTTAATCTATGAATTCATTTATAGTTCATATATGTTTCTTCTACATAATCTCTAGGTTGGAATTATTATCACCACTGTTAATATTTGCTTTTAATTTAAATGTTTGGTTTATTTTATACAATCATAGAAATGGTTAGATTTAAACCCATATTCTTGTTAATTTTCTGTCTGTCTCCTCTGATCTTTATTTGTGTTTTCTTCTTGAATGTGTTCTATTGGGTGAATTGGGCATATTTGTTTCTATTTTACCCCTTCTGTTGGCTTATTGGCTACATGTCATTTATTTTTAGTTAATAACTTAGTATTTACAGTGTTCATCCCCCATGTGATGGTGTATTTAGGTTCACATATTGTACTTCACAATCCACACTTGATACTTTACACCTTCTATTTCTCCCGTCATCACAGACAAATTCTCATTTTACACTTTGCTGTTCCCACTTAACAGACATCATCCCCAGTGCCTTTCATTTTACATTGCTGGTATTTCTTTACCCTGGTACCAAATTTAATCCAGAATCTTATTTTACTATTTTGATTGGCCATTAACTTTTAAGTAACTTACAGCAAGAAAAACAAAATTCCTTTTATGTTTTCACATTTCCAAATTTCTCTTTGATTCTTACAGAGTCAATTTTATATCTGGTGTTTTCTTTGTTGTGCTTCTGGAAAGTATGCAGTAGTATGTCCTATAGCATCAGTCACTCTGCTGCTGATGTACAATATCATCTGCCATTTATCAGAAAATGCATTTAAGGTATCCCACTAGTTGCAGGAATATTTTTTCAGATTCAATTCTAAATTGAGTTGTGGTTTTTCATGTCATTTAAAACATGCCATTGGGAGAAGATAACAATTATTTGTATCATTGCTCACTTTTATTCCCTTTGTCTGTGCTCTCTAGATGGTTTTAATATTATTTTCTTTACCTTTAGGTTTTAGTAGATAATATACGTTACTGTGAAGTGCTTTTGTTTTGTTCTTCCTTAACAGGCTAAGCATCTTTGGTCTTTGAGAGTTATTTTATATCACATTTAGGAAACTACAAGTCATTATTATTCATATTATTCTAAACCATTCAATGTCTTCTTCTGGAATTTCAATTAATACTGTCATCAGATCTGTATAACTCTTACAATGTACTTAATCTTTTCCATTTCTTTTCTAAATTGGATAGTATCTATTTGTCTTTACATTTATTGACTCTACATGTTTCTATATCCAATTTGTTACTAAGATCATTCAGTTAACTTTTCATTTTGGCTGTCATATTTACCACATTCTAGATTTTCATTTAGCTTTAGTACAGTTTCAATTTTCTGATAAATGTATTCATGCATTTAGCTATTTTCTATTAATTACTTGAACATGGTTTATTATAATTGTACATGTTCATATTAGTTGATTCAGAGAATGTATCTGCTAACTCCTTCATCAGGGCACCTTGGCTGAAGTTTCTAATGTCTGTCTCTTTTGCTTTTGGTAGCAGTTACATTTTCCTCTTTCTTTGCAATCTAGTTATGTTTGTTGATTATACAATGGGAATAACATTGTAGAGATTTAGGAATCTATCACTTTCTTTTGAAGGGTTTGTTTTTTGTTGTTGTTGTTGTTTTATATGCATACCAATTATAAAATGATCATCTTTTAAGTTGTTTTATCTAGCCTTGATTTTAAATGCTGTTAGATGGATTTGTGGAAAACCAAAGAAATTTCTACTGAAACTCTGCTCTATACCTCCAAATCCTCAGTTCTAAAGATCAGCTTAAACTCTGCTCAGCTTATTGAGGGCTGGTACAGAACAGGCCTAAATCCAGTGAATGGGTCTCATGCATTCAGAGAAGTAACTGTTACAGAGCCTTACAGAGCCTTCACTTCCAAGGAATATTGCTTTCTCATAGCTCAGTGAGATTCCCCAAATGTTCAGGAAATTGTTCTATTTGGGCCAGAATTCTAATTCTAGCATCACTTGGTTTTCTTTATATTCTCAGCTCTGATGGCACATCTATTAGCTTCTCTTTAGTAATCCTGAGTAATCTTACACTGTTCTTGTCAACAAAATTCAATGAGGTACTTTCTGGGAGTCTCTGTCCCACAAAATTATTGATAATGCTAAAGTGATCCTTTATCTTTAGTGCTCAGTTTTTCAGACAACAGTCTTTTGGTGACTGTGTTAAATTACTTTTGTTATAGTAACACAATGAATAAGATAATCAGCTTTCAAGGAAAATGAGCTTAAGTAAAACTCAGACTCTCAGAGAATTCAGACCCAGGCCAACTTATAATCATCATGGAGAGAACCCATTATTGGGGAATCTGCTTACCCTCTGTTATCTGGGGAATATGGGAATAAAAAATGGAGGGCCTAAGTTGCCAACATCTTGTTCAAGGAAACACCAACAGATGTCCAGAATATATCCAACTAGGCCCAACATACTTAACAAATTCCATTACTTCCCAATGGGGTTACAGGCTGAGGACCATGTCTTAGGCACAAAGATCTTTGGAAGACATTGTAGGTCCAAACCACAGTAGGACCTTAGCTTCTTCAGTTGACTGGGAAACGTTGCTTTACATTGTTAGATTCTAGCTCCTTGTACTATACAGTTAAGAATTTGTCCTGGAAAAAAAGCCAGAGAAAACTATGGGGCTTTCTTTAGTAAATCTTCCTTTACCTGGAATAGTTATTTTGCGTTGCCTATTATCAAAGGTTCAAACACAATGATTTATATACTTGTCCAGATTTATGGTTGGTTTTCATTAGTTGAGATTTGACGATCAAGCTCAGTATTTTATTGTACTTTTAGTAAGGTTTTTAAGAAAATAAATGTCAGTCCATCATTCATACTTATAAATTATTCTGCTGTATATCCCAAACCAAGCTGGCCTTCAATATCAATGCAGTACATTGGCCTACCAAGTATGATTTGAGTTAGCTCAAATGAGTCTTTGAAAAGAATGTTCCACCTATGTTGGCATTGCAATACCTATAAAGAGACACACTATGATAGGCACAAATCAAACATCAGCATGGTAAGTATTATTTGAGAGTCTCCAAATGCATGTTGAAATAGTATAGTTGCATAAACAGAAGATTCAGCATTAAAATACTGGACTTTTTTGTTTTTTATTATTTTGAGATTATAATCATATTATTTTTCTCCTCCCTTTTTTCTCTCTAAGCCCCCCCATAAACTCCCATGCTCAACTTCATATTCATTGCCTCCTTTCTCATTAATTGTTATTATATGCATATGTATATACATAAATATTACTAAATACAACCTGCTCAGTCTGTATAGTGTTACTTGTATATAGCTTTTCAGGGCTGATCATTGGTATTGTTATTGAATAACCAATCGGTGTTCTCTTCCTGAGCAAGACTGTTTCCCCAATTCCCAGCATTCTTTGGTTTCCTGTGGTTCTTTGTGTAAGGCTGAGGCCCCCTGGGCTTTGCCCCATCTATTGTCATTGTCATTGTTCAGCTCATGTTTATGTAGTCATGTTGGTGAAACATGAATGTAGCTTCCGAAATGACCAGGAGATACATTCTCACATCAAATTCCTGAGTCCTCTTGCTCTTACAATTTCTTTGGCCCCTCTTCTGCAATGTTTCCCGAGCCTTAGGTTTGAGAGTATTTTGTGGATGTATGCACTCAGACTGGGCTCCACAATTCTGCATCTTGATTGGTTGTGGTTTTCTATAATAGTCTCTATCTGATACAAAGAGAAGTTTCATTGATGTGGGGTGAGAACTAACCACAATTATTTGTAGGTATAAAGACAAATGTTTGGAATGTAACGAGGGATTGTCCTTGTTTCCTATAGTAGTGGCTGTAGCTTTTCCTCCAAGATGCATGACTTCATTAGTCCTGATAGTTGACTAGGTTTCTAGTACCAGGCACACTTTCTCTATTGTTGAGTGGGTCTTCAGAACAATTAGAGAGTTCTTGATACTGCCAAGGTATGCCTGCCACTACTGCACCCGTAGGGTTATTTGCTATGGGATAATGCTTTTGTACACTAGTTTAATAAAACGCTGATTGGTCAGTAGCCAGACAGGAAGTATAAGCAGGGTGAGCAGACTAAAGGAATTCTAAGAAGAGGAAAGCTGAGTTGGGAGACACCAGCCTGCCGTCCAGGGAGCAGCATGTAATGACACACAGGTAAAGCCATGGAACATGTAGCAACATATAGATTAACAAAAATGGGCTGAGTTTAAGTGTAAGAGCTAGTCAGTAGTGAGTCTGAGCTAATGGCTAAGCAGTTTTAATTAATATAAGCCTCTGTGTATTTAGTTGGATCTGAGCGGCTTGGGGACTGGTGGGTGAGAGTGATTTGTCCTGACCACAGGCCAAGAAGGACACAGGAAAACTTCAGCTACAGTTATTGTACCATGCTGGTCATTGTAGTTCATATGCATCATAGATGGGTAGGACTGTGGGGTGACCCCTCCTTTGGAAGCTTGTATGATGCCTTCAGCTATAACAAAAGCTAGTCCACAAGGAGGGGGCATTTAGGTCAGTTCCATCTCAAAGGCCTGTAGTCCCTCTTTCAGAAGTACATGGTGTCTCCAACAATAAGAACTTATCTTCCCCTTCTAGGAGGCAACCAAGGGCAATAGCAATAGGTTTTGTGTTTGGGGATTCTCTTGGACAGTCCTGACCAACAACTCAAAAGAGATCTTCCCATGTCTGGTATTGGAAGTTTTATTAGATGGTCTTTAGCTGTTGGATGGAAAATTATGAGCACAAGTGAGGAAAGTTCACTCTGTGTATGTGTGTGTGTGTGTGTGTGTGTGTGTGTGTGTGTGTAGATGTATACATATATGTTGGAAATATGTGATCTGTTTTTTTTTTTTAATTTTATTTTAAGTTAAGAAATTGCATGAATCTCAGAAGAGACTTTGAACTTTGGACTTTTAAACATTGTTAAGACTCTGATAGACTATAGGGATATTTGAAGTTGGACTGAAAGAATTTTGCATTATAAGCCTTTTGGGGCAGGGAGTGGAATGTGGTGGTTTGAATGAAAATGACCCCCAAAGGAAGCGACATTTTTAGGAGGTATGGCTTTGTTGGAGTAGGTGTGGCCTTGTTAGAGGAAGTGTGTCACTGTAGGCATGGGCTTTGAGGTCTCCAGTGTTCAATCTACTCCCAATGAGACAGTCTACTTCCTGTTGCCTTCTGATCAATATGTAGCCAGCATCATGTCTGCCTGCATGCCGCCATGCTTCCCACCGTGATGATAGTGGATTGAACTTCTAAACTATACAAGCCACCCCAATTAAATGTTTTCCTTATAAGTGTTGTTGTGGTCATGGTGTCTCTTCACAGCAATAGAAACCCTAAGTCAGAAGTTGGTACCAGGGACTAGGGTATTGCTATGATAGGCCTGACTATGTTTTTGTTTGGAAGAATTTGGACTTTAGTACTTAGGGTTAGGAAAGCAGTGGAATTCTTTAAGCACTGCTTAGTGGACCACACTACCACAAGCATGAAAGACAGCAGTTCTGAGTGTGATTGGATGAGCTGTGGGGGCCTTGCTCAAGAAGTTACAGAGGAGAAGAATATTAATGTATTGTCTAGAGATATATTCTTGTGAAATTTTTGTGAAGGATGTGGCTGCTTTTTGCCCTTCTCTGAAATGTCTGCCTGAGGCTAAAGGGAAGAGTTTTTTTTATTAATTCCATTGGCAGAGGAAATCTTAAAACAGCCTAGCATGGACTCTGTCTTGTGGTTATTAGTGATAACTCTAATGAAGATTTTAAAATGAAAAGGAGCAAGCTGAGCAGGTAAAATACAAAATGTACAGATTGAGAAAAGGGGCACCAAGAAGTGGAATAGAGCTAAATCCTGTGTTCAGAGAGATTAATAGATTAAGAAATGGAATTAGTGGAGTGGGCAAGATCTCACCCAGCTAAATCTCCAACTTCTGGAAAAGAATTAAAGAACAGCTTAGAGCCTGGTGTGGTGGTACATGCCTTTAATCCTAGCACTTAGAAGGCAGAGGCTGGCAGATCTCTGAGTTTGTGGCTAGCCTGATCTAGAGATCCAGTTTTCAAGACAGCCAATATTAGATTACTGTAGACATAAAATAAATTAATTCTTCCAATTACAGAAGAATCTTGGTAATCTTCTTCTAGAACAGCCTCTCTTGAGAACCCAAGCATGAAGAAGTGAACAGAGGGCATCCCAAAAACAAGATGTGCCAGATTTCTTGACCCACAAAACAATGAGATAATTAATATATTAATATATGTTGCTCTAAGCCAGTTAATGATAATCTATAATTCAGAATATGTAAGTAATACAAGGGGCAGATTAAATTATTTAAAGTCACACAGCTTTGAAATGGCAACAACAATTACCAAATCAGATCTATTTGAATTCAAAGCATTTATTCTGTAGTAAGTACTAAACAATCTCATCACTGAAAATTTGGTATTACTAAGATTTTCTACTGCAATATAGTGCTGAGAATATAATAACTTTAAAGCTTATCTCTGACATCTGCTTATCTTTTTGTGAAAGGATGGCAGAAATCCCACGTGTGATGTGTAATTGAGCTTTCTGTGTGTTAATAATTGTTCTTAGGATCTATGTTCATTAATTTATTTGATCCTTTGACTTTAATAGGAGGTGGGCACTATAAATATTTTCTGATCTAGGACAAACTGCAAGCTATAGAGGTTATAAACTTTGAAAAAGATCATGTAGCTACCAAGCAACAAAGCAGAACCTGGGTCACTTTTATCCTAACACATGGAGGTTAGAGTCAGAGAAATATACAAGCCATCAAAAGAGTCTCACATCTGGCCTATAAAATGAAAAATATAGAAAATGATGCAGGTTGAAACTGCAATGGACACTGTTAAATGTGATGTGTGAGTAGCTCCATAGGGCAGATGGATACCACTGATTGATCACCATGATCACTACACACTGGACAGGATGCCATAGAGTATTAATGATAATAATGAATCTTACCTATCTACTCTGCAATTACTACTGATTTTGTTCTGTGTTGCAAGGGCACTACAATCACTGAGAACAGAAAAAGAAGAGGCGTGGCACAAGACTGTGAGGATCTTACCATCTTATGAAAAGGAAATAAAGTGAATTAATTATAACTATGGCCTAGGTATCTCTATTTGAATATCTCTATTTGTAGACTTTCTTATAAAGTGATGAGAATTGCCCTTGTCTGTCCTAGTTTGTTTTCTAATACTGTGATAAAATATTGACCAAAGTCAACTTGAGGAGGAAAGGGTTTATTTCATCTCATGGCTTACTGTCCCTTATGAAGGGAAGTCAGAGCAAGAACTTAAAGCAAGAACCTGGAATCTGTATCAGAGACTAAAGAATAAGGCATGGTGGAATGCTACCAGCTGTCTTACTTCTCATTTCATACCCAGCCTGTTTTGTTTATATAATCCAAGACCATCTACCCAGGGGTTTCATGACCCTCAGTGGTCTGGATCTCCATACATCAATTACCAATCAAGAAAATTTTCCACAGAATATCTATAAACCATTCTGATGGAGGCATTGTTTTAATTGAGGTTTCATCTTCCCAGATGACCTAAGATTGTGTCAGGTTGACAAAAAGCTAACCATCACACCGGCCAAATACATAAAATTCAAATAATTGGAAACCTATTTTAACAGTGATTTACTTTTAAAAGAGTACCATTATTATTTCACATATAAAGTTATCTTTACTGTAATCAAACCTCCAATTAAATGTTAAAAAATAATAAACTTATCTTCAATTTGTAATAATATTTCTAATAGAACAAAGTAGTCATTATAAAATATTTAAAAATAACACACAAATTTTGAAAATCATAATGTCTTTTTACAGAAGGAGAAGTGTTTTCTGTAATGCATATTTATCTGGTTAGCTCAAGTCAGAAATATTACTTACAATAAATATAGATTTCTGTTCCTGGGAGCTACATTGTGGATCCTCCCGACATGTTCCCACCTTGTCTCACTATGTAAGCAGCCTTACAGTTAGGTGGGCCCTAAGTGACCTACACATTTAGATCAATGTTTTCCCCTTTATCACAAAGATGATTCAATTAGAAAACTACTGTACTATTAATGGACATGAACACAAATGACATGATCCAATATTCATCCCCCATTTTTCCATCATGTCAGGAGTCCATTATAAGAACAAGGCATAACAAGGAGACAGAAATGCAGCTTGACCTTAAAGACACAACTGAACATTTAGATTAGATCAGTTCTGTTCCCAAGAGTTATTTTACATAAATCCATATTTGCCTCTTTGTCTAAGGCAATAGAAATTAAATTTTGTTTTACAGATAACAAACATAGTTGAGTATTTTGAAACTCTAAGTCACCTACTTAAAATAAGATACTTTTCTGATGTTTTCATTTGATTGAGATTTATGCTGGTAGATATTTGATGAAAGTTGGCAAGTGTGCCAGCTTCTGAATCCCAATGACAACTCTCTCAGTGTGGTACTGTACTGTTCAGGGGGACCTCCATGATCCTCACTTCCTGGGACCTGTCTCCTACTGAGTCTCTTCTAACACTGAGTCAGAACTGGTTATTGCCAATCATATGGATAATCATATTGATAATAGTTTGTGGTTTTCAAGATGAGATAAGAAGAAAACATTAGTACTCATATCCTGAGCCTCTGGGTTCTGTCCATTCAGGTCAGATAACATGCACATGCTAACTATCCCTGGGGTATGTCTTACAGTAAGACATGGAACCTATAAACAACATCAGTGTCAACTTGCCAGTCAGTGAGGGAGACATCTTGCAAGAAAAGTTTCTTATCTCAGTCATACTTCCAAGGAATTCAAAACTCCAGACTACTTTAGCCTGTAATCTTGTGAAGAGACTACCAGCCAAATCATTGTTCCTGACCCACAGATATAATAAAAATTATAGTTATTTTAAATTATTGTTTTTCCCACAAATCAAAAAATAACTAATTCAACTATTAGATGTTTAATAAGCCAGTAATTTTTAGAAGGAATATAAAATTAATCAACTAGCATCTTCATGGTTACAAAGACCTTACAATCTTATTAAAAAGATAATAACCATCAATGAAGCAAAACACTCCCTTCCACGTATATACGTCTCAACCAAGACTGCATCATTCATTACTAACAAATACAGAGTGTACTGTATTAACAAGGTTATACTATGCAGTTCAAAAATAGTTATAAAAGTAGCTGCCCACCATTCTTATGACCAAAGTTTGTATAATATATATATACAAACTATATATATATATATATGATCATATATGTTAGTCAAAATTATATTTAAAATTTTAGATTACATCTTTTTTAAAAGATTGGTTTATTGACTATATGCATCATTTTGTGTGTGTGTGTGTGTGTGTATGTGTGTGTGTGTGTGTGTGTGTTTATGTGTGTGTGTGTGTGTGTGTGTGTGTGTGTGCAGGGTTTCTCTTAGGCTAAAAGAGTTCATTAGATCTTCACAACTAGGGTGAGGCCAGGAACTAAAACTCTCATTTTTCGCAAGAACATCAAACACTCTTAACTGAGTCATCTCTCCAGACCCTTAGATTACATCTTAAGTTGTTTAATTCTTATTGCAAAACTTGAAAAATTGCCTCTTGTTGGGCTAGTGGAAAGTTTCTTGCTCATTAATAAACTTTCTATTGAAGATAGGGAAACTATCCAACTATCAATGGATTTTGAGATGCCAAGAAGGTAGCAAAGTTGAAACTATGATCAGTCAACTAGCAGCAATGTTTGTGGTTAAAATTTGGAGTGGAATGTGATTGCTAACCTAAGGAACCTCTGATTATTAGGAAATAAAAATTCAACCATTCTCATGAGAGAATGAAGAAATAGTGAGACAAAAGATTCATACAAATGAAAGGTTAAAAAAGAGATTGATGCTTCTGTCACCAAAACCCAACAAACAAAAAAACAACCCACATAACAAAAAACAAAACAAAACAAACAAAAAAACAGCTATATAGAACTCAGGCAACGGTGGTCGTTGCCTTTAATCCCAGCACTCGAGAGGAAGAGGCAGGCTGATCTCTGTGAGCTCAAGGCCCATCTGGTCTACAGAGCTAGTTCCAGGACAGCCAGGACTGTTACACAAAGAAACCCTATATGAGAAAAAAAATCAAAAACCAACCAAACAAAAAAACTACAGAGAACCTATAAAGTATAATGAAACAGGGACTGAGGATCCCTTAACATAATTCCAGAAATTCTCCTGATATTTTGGCTGGGTTCTGCAGGACAAATATTCGAATATGTGAAAAATACACTCCCATATTAGCAATTTCCTGGAGGACCAGGATCGGCTAATGCCAGTGACTTCATTAAGCTATTAGATGGTCTTCGATTAAAACTAACAATCATCCTTGCCACCTGTGTCAGTGGAAGCTTTTCTTCTGAGCAGCTAGTTAAATACATAGTGTTGTCTTTCTTATCACCATTTCTGTGTGAAATGCTTAAGAATAGAGTTCCTGAGCTCAACAGCTGGAAAGCCTCCTTTTTGAGATAAGAGAGGTTGTGTTCATCCTGACATAAAATGCAGTATTGTAAAGGAATTTGTAGAAATAATAGAATCTACGTGGAGATGCTGACGACAATTTAACAAACATGTCCAGACATTTATGTTTTAAGCCCCTCTTCACAACCCTGTGCTGCATTCATGGCTGCTGTCTAACTGGGGCTTGGCTTCAGCTTTGGGTAATCACATGCAACTGCTTTCTCTTGCGTGTAAAGCAACAAAAAATGGCATTTAACAATCAAAACTCTGAGAAAAAGAATTAAATAGTTGGGTTTTTCGACGTCTAATAATAATGGCTCTTTTAAAAAAATGAATATTTAAGATTTCTCATTAGCAATAACAGAAATAACAGACTGCTAGTACCAGAAAGAGTTAAACCAGTTTACTTAAACTGACTTAATCTAGCTATTAAACAATAACCTTGGTACAGCTTGCTATGACCACCCTGCCCCAATTTACAGATAAGGACACTGAGCCATGGTAGAATTACAGGGTGAATGAAAGGTCATTTAATAAGCTTTCTCCCCTGCCTCCAGACTTTATTAACACAATGCATGACTTACTAGAATGTATATTCCTCTTTTTTTTTTTTTTTCTACTTCAGTGTGTCACCAGTTAGGGATCAAAACTATGGACAGGGCTGCCTTATTCGGAGTGACTAAACTAGATGGAGTTTTGATTTCTTTTGCCCATTGCATCATCATTTATATTCTTAAAATATTGTGTGTATATTACGCATTTTGTAGATTTAATCGTTTTTGTGGTTTTGTTATTGTTGTTGCCATTCTTGTTTTGCTTTTGCATGTTTCTTTGTTTTGTGTTCAGTTCATCTTTCTTTGTATTATTTTTAGAGACAAGGTCTTACTTTCTATCCCAGACTGACCGGGGACTCACTATGTAGTCCTGGTTGAGTCGGAACTCATGGAAATTCTCATGTCTCTCAAGTGCTCACCGTACAGACATGAGCTGCCATAGCGGGCTTCACTGTATTTTAAATAAACTAAGAGAGCTCTGGTTTAAATTTCTTTTCAAAATAAAATTCAAATTGTCATAACTGGGGCATGTTTAGACTGTTACCTTACAAATGAATTTTTCACACCTCTTGGATAAAAGGGAAAAGAAAGAAATCAAAAAGAGTTTAGAAGAAATGCCAAATTACAACAAAGAAATGTCTTCCAAATGATTATTTAGTCATAGGACTTTTAATTAAATAATATCAATAACTTTAAACTCCTGATTGTAGTGGTCTGTATGGTTTCTCTTAGTGCTATCAAATACTTTTGTTATTTGATGCTTAGAATGATCCTGTCCTTTCCAATGCTCAAGTGTACTTTTAAACGGATTGCATATGGGTAACTGTTTGTCTGATGGTCTGAAAAGAGATATGTCTAATTCCCTCAATATCCCAGATCTTAATTGTGATGATATTTTATTTGTGCTGAAATGTGGTGATATTTTATTTGTATGTTAATAAATAAAGTTTGCCTAGAGATCAGAGAAAATAGCAAGCAATTAACACAAAAGTCAGGCAGTGGTAGCACACGCCCTTAATCCGATCACATGGCAGGCAGGGTCTCTGTGTGTTCAAGGACATACTAGGGAACAGCCAAGCATGGTGACACATGCCTTTAATCCCAGTACCAACCATAGATACCTGGAGATCTGTACCAACAGGCAGTGACAAGGAAGTGAGGTAGCTGGGCTAAGAGACAATGAGAGGGCAGAACATCAAGGCAATAAAGGCGCAGGTACACAGGAAGTAGCTCACTTTTGGTAATTGCGGAACTGGAGAGGTAAGGTTGGTGGCTATCACTATTTCCCTGACCTCTAAGACTTTCATGCTTATATTTGGCTCCATGTTTTTTATTTAATAAAACCATTTAGAAATTCGGCTACACTTAATATAATACTAAAAACATAGATGACACTTAGTAACTAGCTACTTCATAAATAAATGAGTTAGTCATTTAAATGAAGGCAGGAATGAGAGGCCAAGATTTTGATCTCATAACAGACTACCATGTTACCTAGCCCAGCTCTACCACTTAAATGTTTTATTACTTCAAGCAAACATTTTAAAATTTCTGAATCTTGGTCTGCTCATATAAGCATGAAAATTGTAGAAGTGGCCGTTTTATTGTGAAAGATGAAGATGGCATGGTGAACTAACCTATGCAAATGAGATGAAACAGAGCCTGATATAGATCAGGTGCTCGAGCCAATTGGTTTTAAAAAAATAGCAATTAAGTGAACTAAGACTCAAACTACATCCCTGACTTCATACACAGGTCCTTATGGAAGGTTTACTCAAGAGCTCTTCAAATCCTGTGCAATCTACCCTCGGGATTTCTTTAAGCCCTTGCTAATGGGCTGACTCAGGCACTAACCCAAGTCCTTAGAGAATTCTGAAGATCGTGGCTGAGGACCTCCTCCCATGCTCCTTGCATCTTTAAGTCCCTTAAGCTTTCTTTTCAATTAGTCCAGCATTGTTGGAGCCCTATCTTAATCCTAACAGCTGAAGTTAAATTTATATGACTTAAATTTATGATTTTTAAGCTGTTTGCTATCAAACTATAAGCTCTTTGAAGGTAAGCACCACTCTACTCTTCTCCCTGGGACTAGACCACCACACATTCTCTGCCACAACATGGCATTGGCTTTAAAGGGATTCTTGAAATGAATTATCAGTGCACAGAAATCTAGTGGTGCAAAGAGTAGCTTTGGGTCCTCTAAAGGGTATTTTCCCCAATATTTATTTGTAATTATTCTATAAGTGATGATAAAAATATTACAAACGGTCAAACGTACTCTATTCAAAATTTCACTGGATACTAACTCAATGAACCACACAGTTAGACAAAGAAGTATGGGTACTGACTTGAATAAAGTGTTTTGTCTCATTTTGCTTATTCATTAAACTGAAAAAAATATTGATTAACTAGTCTGTCCCAGGAACCATCTAGGTACTTGATCGTTGAATAAAATAGTCAGACATTTCCTCGTTCATTATGCTTACCTTCCAATAGCGAAACAGACATTAAACACTAAACTGTATGGATTGCTATATTGGAATGAAGTCCTATAGGCTACAGTAGTGTCTGCAGAGTAGGTAGAAGTTGCAGTGTTCATTAGCATAGGCAGGAGAGTCTCACTGAAAAGACAACATCAAGCAGAGACCTATACCAAGTGAAGGAATAGGCCAGGGGTGTGACTGAAATAAATAGTCGTATTAGAAGATGAGAAAAAATAAAATTACCCTATACCATATTCCATAAAATGTCTTTGGGGTGGAATAAAGGCCAAAATATAAAATAAAATAATTTTTAAGTAATATAGAAGAATGATTTTTATAACATTGGGTTTGAAGATTTTTATAAAGCATGAGACTTTTAAATACAAAAGAAACACTTGTATATTTGACTTGATTTTATTATTTGAAATCATTCAGAAATTAAAATGTTAAGGCTATTTCCCTCATATATAGCAAACATGAAACTAATAACTAGAATATGGAAAAATTCCCCAAATCTATAAGAAATGAATATAGTCAAATAGAAAATCAACCAGCAAGAAACACGAACAGATACTTCTCCAAATAGCTTGTGACTGTATGAAAATCCATCTATCCAACATTATTAGAAATTATGAAAATGTGAATTGAAAACACATGGATTACTACTGTAGCACTATGTGAGCAACAAAAATTATAGCCAAAACTAATAAATATGTGCAAGGATTTAGATAGACTGGAACTTCGGTGTACTCCCTGTGAAGTAGTAAACTGACACACTTTGAAAAGTAATGTAGCGTTATTAAAAGTGAATATGAGAGTCTGTGACTCAGTAATTTAACTTCTAGTTTACATCACATTGAAGTGTATATAGATTAAAAGTCAAGAGACATGAGCAAAAATTCCTGTCATTCAATATAACTAAACTCTGAAGTCAAATCAAATGTCCACCTGTGGTAAAATTGGAAAACTACACATGTATATAATGCACAGCAATAGCAAATAACTGGTTGATTTTCTATTTGACTATTTTCATTTCTTATAGATTTGGGGAATTTTTCCATATTCTAGAATATACAACTAATAGTAGATCTCACATACATGGAGTAGAAGAGTCTAAAGGACATGTGGGCACAGAAACTACACAACTCTCATTGCATTCATTTGAAATAAGCTAAACTCCACTGTTTGGAGGTGTATAGCTTGGGTGAGAAATCTATGGTATCTATAAAGATCATTCTGAGGAGAATGATTGAATGTTGGAAGAGATGTGGCTTTTGGACTAGAATATACATATGAAAGAACTTGGAGAAGCTGGAAATAACAATTTCTTTATATTGATTGTTATAAGGTAGAGAGAAGAAACACCTCTCTCAGGACACTGGTCAGGTGGAGTGCACTGTTGAAGGACTGTTAAAATCTGTACAAAACAACCACAGCTGGCAGTCACAGTAAGTGTTTTCAATGTTTATTTACATACATGCCTAACAGGATCAGAAAATTTGACTCTTTAATACCATCTCTTCATTGCTGCCTTGACTGCCTTGAACAAAGGGTCAAACAGCCAACTGGACTGCTCTTACACCAATAACTGATTTGTGGAACATGCTATAAGCATGTTGTGAAAACTGCAGAATAATCACAGCTGATTTTCCCAGGACCCTAAAGGATAACCTCAACAAGAGCTATCTGAAACACTTTGTTCTAGGCCTTTGGTTATCATAGTCCTTGGTGAACTCTGGAGGATCCTGAAACTCTGTCTGGGTTGTGCTTTCCCTAGTTGCCTTGTAGTGGGATTTCTGGGATGTGTGCTAAGAGATAAGGTTTTGAATGGTCTAATATGTAAGTCTCAGTGGCTGTGATTGATGCTAAGATTTAAGGCTATGATTATTGACCCAAATGAGTGGTTTGATTGGTCCAAATAGACTTTTGGGTGGTATTTGAGCTCACTTACTGAATTAGCTTGAAGACTGTTCTGTGCAGCCTTACCTAATGATACATTATAGTATCACACACACACACACACACATATATATATATATATATATATATATATATATATATATATATATATATATATGTATGTATACATCTTTATATATATATATTGTATATGTGATGTTTCTTCTCAAGTGTTATTTCTCTTGTCTACTTGTACTCATATACTCATACAGATTGAACTGATAACATGGATAAAAGGCTAGTAGAGTCATCAGGAGAAAGAAAAGAAGCTGGAGAAATTGCAGAGACAGTAGTGATAGCAGAGGCAGCAAAATGGCTGGGGCAATGAGAGCTGAGCAAACAGCTGGCTGAGCTGTAAGAGCAGCAAGGCAACGAGCTGCTTCAAGTAGAACAGCTGGACCACCACACTGGAACAAATAATAGAGGTAATAGTAGAAAAGCTGCAAGAGAGGGCAGAGAGCTAAAGCTGAAGAAGGATTAAAGGCTGTGAGGAGACTGTCGGGAGGATGCGGGGACCTTCATATGGTAGTTGCCAGAAGAGATTCAGAAAACTGTCAAGTCTTAAAGGTTCTAGGTCTCTCCAACTCTGGGCCAAGAGCTCTAACACAAGGCTGGTGCTAAGGCTTGAGGATTCCTGAATCCATAGGCCTGCTCAGGAAATAAAATACTGACTGCTGGTAATGCCTAAGGAATCCTCAGGCTCACACACAAGAGCTGTGATAGAACTAAGGGCCCCCATATGAGAGGCTAATATGGGGGTTCTAACAGCAGAGGGCACTGATTGTTGCTGCTCCCACATGCCTACTGCCTCTGCTCACCGCTGCCAAGCACTTGAAAGACACCAGAACTTGAATAGTTACCTCGCTTTCCTTCCCCAAAATATCTATCCAGGTAACTCAAATGTACTCCTAGTCACTGGCTTGGGAACAGTGTTGTTTTCCAAATAACCTTAGAAAATGAATGGAACATGACAAAGTGTTTATTTTAGCTCAAAATGCCCATGATTACTATGTCCAGGCAAAACAAAATGTAGGGAAATGTTGTAGATCAAACCTCCTTACCCCATGATTACTAGAAAAAAAAGGGGGTGGGGGAGAGCTAGAATTCCAGTATTGCCTTGTAGAGCATGTCCATAGGTGACTGAGCGTCTTTCCATCAGACCCTGTCTCCTGAAGTTCCAACCACCTCTCCAGTGTACCACTAGCTGGGGACCAACCATTCAACACTCAAGCCTTTGGTGGAGTCTTTACATTTCAATTCATCACAGTGGTTTTCATGAGTTTCTTTATAATAATTTTTTGATATTTCAATATTTCACTTTATGTTTTAGGTAATTCTGTCCAATGTTATGTTTAATGAAAATGTTCTGAAGTCTAAAAAAAGGTGCCAAACATTTAAAACTTAAATAAAGTAAAAAGAAGTAGAGATCCTGAGTGCAGAAAAGATTTTGAATAATTTTGTTTCAAAGGATAACAAAGAAATGAGGTAGTGAGAAATTGGGAAATTTATACAAGAGGAGAAATTTATACAAGTTGGTGAGGAAAATAATTCCAGTAGAAAACTTGTAAGGCCTGAGAATGTAGCTTGGTGTAGATCCCTGGCCTAGCTAAGGGTAGGCTAAGGGTCCCAATTTTATATACAAACTCTAAATTCTTTACAAATACTTATGACCTGTATATTGTTGCTGGGTGGGCTTCTATGTGCTGGATATTTAGCAGTTATCAAAAGAGACAAAACTCTATTTAGAAAATATAAATTGCAAGGAAGTAGATTACAGCATGTGTTGGAAAATGGCACACTTGCTAGTATGAGGTCCTGGGTTTTACCCTCATATCTGAAAACCAGCAGGGGGAGGAAGAGAAGAAAATGCAAGAGATATATAAGAAAATGGCTAAAGGCAGATCTTTACACAAGCAAAAAGGGGTGGAGCCCAGGGAATACCACAACAGTTGGCATTGAATAGGAGTATAAGCACTTATCTATGGGAAGAGGGGTCTACATTGTGAAGAGATTCTGTAAGTTGCTAATCTACGAGTATTGCTTTAAACAGCTTCTACTTCCTTAGAGGAGGAAAAGGCACTGGCTGGAAGTTATTGGATGAAAATGAGGAGAAAAAGACATATAAAAATGTCCTCTAGTAAAGTAAAAGCATAGGCTGGGGAGATCTGATATAATCAGCAAGTAGAAACTGGAATGAGTCATCTGCAAGGTAGTAGAAGTGCACAGAAGGTCAGAAGAATCTGAAATCTTCATATTTTCCCCCAGCCCTATTCAGCTTTCCTAGTGCAGGTTTTGATCTTACTGAGCTCATCCACATGCACAGGCATACATAATGCATTTTGAACTATGTCTATTTGTATGTAAATGTGTACACATATCTATAAGTGCATGTGCTTATACCTTGTCTCACTTGTGTAGACTGTAGGTTCCAACAGCCACTTATGTGTCTTTGTTCCTGCACCTCACTTTATTCCAAGCACCTCAACTACTGCTGGTCATATAGATGATTCTCAATAAATAACTACTAAATATCTTACTTAATATGACTTTTTTAAATTTTATTTTATTTTATTTTACAATATAATTTAGTTCTACATATCAGCCACAGATTCCCTTGTTCTCCCCCCTCCCACTCCCCTCCCCTTCCCCCCAGCCCACCCCCCATTCCCACCTCCTCCAGGGCAAAGACTCCCCCCGAGGATTGAGATCAACCTGGTAGACTCAGTCTAGGCAGGTCCAGTCCCCTCCTCCCAGGCTGAGCCAAGCGTCCCTGCATAAGCCCCAGGTTTCAAACAGCCAACTCATGCACTGAGCACAGGACCCGGTCCCACTGCCTGGATGCCTCCCAAACAGATCAAGCCAATCAACTGTCTCACCTATTCAGAGGGCCTGCTCCAGTTGGGGGGCCCTCAGCCATTTGTTCATAGTTCATGTGTTTCCATTTGTTTGGCTATTTGTCCCTGTGCTTTATCCAACCTTGGTCTCAACAATTCTCACTCATATAAACCCTCCTCTTTCTCGCTAACTGGACTCCCAGAGCCCCACCCGGGGCCTAGTCATGGATCTCTGCATCCAGTTCCCTCAGTCATTGGATGGGGTTTCTAGCACGATAATTAGGGTGTTTGGCCATCCTATCACCAGAGTAGGTCAGTGCTCCCCCAAGGTCTCTTTCCCTCGACCCTCGCCCTTCATTACCCTCACTCATGTCCAGGCTGTTCAGAAAGCACTAGAAGAAAAATTCCAACCTAAAGAAGTCAGATACACCCTCAAAAAACACAGGCAATAGATAAAGACACAGCAGTAAACTCCAAAGAAGAGAAGTACACACACACTACCACCAAAAAATAACAGGAATGAACAATCACTGGTCATTAATATCCCTTAATATCAATGGACTTAATTCACCTAAAAAAAGACATAGGCTTACAGAATGGATACGAAAGCAGGACCAATCTTTCTGCTGCATACAAGAAACACATCTCAAATTCAAAGATAGACAATACCTAAGAATAAAAGTTTGGGAAAAGACTTTCCAATCAAACGGTCTTAAGAAATAAGCAGCTGTAGCCATCCTGATATCCAGCAAAATAGACTTCAAACTAAAATCAATTAACATGACTTTTTTTTTTTAAGATTTATTTATTTCATATACAGTGTTCCGCCTGCATGCCAGTAGAGGGCACCAGTTCTCATTACAGATGGTTGGGAGCCACCATGTGGTTGCTGGGAATTGAACTCAGGGCCTCGGGAAGAGCAGCCAGTGCTTTTTTAACCACTGAGCCATCTCTCTAGCCCTGAACATGACTTTCTAAAACATATTAGTCTTTTGGTTTCAATACAAAGGTTTTTACTACTATTACTTCAAATATCTAATTCATTCCACAAAAAGGTATCCTGAGATTGCAAGGACACTGAAGTTAAAACATCAAGCAAACTGTTGTAACTACTTCTGTTTCAATCACAACATCCTCAATACTATGTAACAAAAACAAAATATTCAAGTAAATTAGATGATGAGATTGATCTGATTTCAGCTGTCACCCATAAACTGTGTTTTGGAAATTGTGTTGAATAATATCTGCTTCATTTAGTTCATCAAAAGAACTTCATGATGAATAAATATAAATATAATGATAACAAATATAAAATGAAATTAAACTGACAAGTGTCAAATTTAAACTTTAGGGTACTGTGTAGCAGTTTGCTTCTGGAAGCTTCCTGTTTGTATAAAGTTTAAATACACTACTTTGGATAACAATCACAAAGGCAGCTGCATCTAATACAGTGGTTACATGAAACTGGTGAGAATGGGAAATATATTGGGTGGTGGACCCACAATAGAAAGTGTTTTGACAGCTTGAAACCTTATATTAAACCTTTAGGGCAAAATTTAATAAGAAAAAATGTGTAGTGACTACTGAGGCTCCCCAATAAACAACTGTAAAAGTAGAGCATGGGGGAAACTTGGCTTGGCAGAGCACAGGTGAAAATAACAATTGGTTTAGCTGGCAATTGCCTCAATGAGCTCCTATAATGAGATGGAATTGTCCCCAGAAGAGCTAGTGTGATTTTAAGATGTATTAATAAAAATATATCTTGAATAAATGAGATGGCAATGTTCTCTGCTCTGTACTACTGAGAACACACATAGTATACTCATTCAATTTTAAATACCACAATTTAAGGCAAGTAGAATATCTTCAGAGGACATTGTATAAGAAAGTGAAAACATTCCTTTGTCTTAAATGAAATGAGTTTTTGTAAAGTTTCAGCTTACTCAGGAGCAAAGTGACTAAGGAAGACAATAGACTGCCTCCAAATTTTTAACAACAGTATATTTAAAAGTAATCTTATGCACCAATTATGACTCAAATATTAGAATAGGACAACAGGCAAGACATAATGAGCTATATACTGGCTTGAATGTAATAGGGCCTTCAACTGAGTCTTAAACATGACACCTTGTGAAGTGGGGAAGCTTATTTATGCCAACAATTTCTGTTTCCTAAGTTATAAAATGGAATTTTCCTTTGGACCAGATCTACACTGTGTCTGGGAGAGATTCCTCTGGTGAATTCCTTCAGTCATGCAGAGCAAGATGTGAATTTTCTGATTGGTCCTAAGAGAGGCCAGATCAGTTGCAATATTTCAGAACCATTGAACCATCAGACACTCTACTTACAGTTAAAAAAGTGTTTGGTTGTTGGGTTTGGGTTTTCCTTCCCTTGCTCATGGGAGAGTTGGAAGCTGGACACAAATCAGGCATGGAATCGTCCTGTCAATCTGTGAATGAGGAACACCATTCAGCACACGATGCTCACATCTCAGACTGTTTAGCAAATTGTCCCTGAACCGTTCAGTGCCCGGCAATGCTCTATATGTCTAATTCATGATAGACAAACAGAGGGTTCTTTCTACAGAAGTTTGTTTGCCTCTGACCCAATTCTCATTTCAGTAAGATCTGCTTCACCAGTGAAAACTGCCCCTTTACCCTGCATTCCTCAGCGTTCTCCCCACACTAAAATCCTGATATCTGTTTTCTTCTTCTCTTCCCCATCTTCCTGTATTGCTTTTTCATAGCACTTGTTATTTTCCAACACATGCAATTACTTCCTTGGTGTTTATATTTTTCAAAGAGAGTTTTGTCTCTTTTTGTTACTGCTAAATACTCAGCACATAGACCACACTTAGCAACAATAGACAGGGAGTATTTGACAATAAATTAAAAACCTCTGGAAATTTCTAGAAAATGTCTTAGCTGTACTTGAGGTGACTCTCAGCAAGGGGATTTGTTAGGCTCAAGTGAATGCTATCTTACAATCTGTCTAAAAATGGGTAGAATTTGGCTCAAGTGTCTAGTCTATTCATTTTCAGACCATAGTTGTAAAGAATGTCATTCTGTATGCTGTGAATGTGTGTTGCTCTGATTGGTTGATAAATAAAATGCTGATTATCCAGTAGCCAGACAGAAAGCATAGGTGGGACAAGCATAGAGGAGAATTCTGGGAAGAGGAAGTCTGAGTCAGGCGTCACCAACCAGACACAGAGGAAGCAAGGTGACAAGGCAGAACTGAGAAAAAGTATTAAGACACCTGGCTAAACATAGATACAAATTATGAGTTAAATCAAGTGTAAGAGCTATTCAGTTATAAGCTTGAGCTAATAGCCATACAATTAATATAAGCCTCTGTGTGTGTGTTTGTGTGTGTGTGTGTGTGTGTGTGTGTGTGTGTGTGTGTGTGTGTGTGTGTGTTTGTGTATGTGTGTCTCTGAGCAGCTGCGAACTGGGCAGGACACAGGAAAACTTCCAACTACTTATATTAAGAATGAAAAGAGAGAATTTATTGACCAACTTGGGAAGAAAACAGGCATCTCATTAGGAAATGACTGCTTGGCTTAGGAAACAAGGGATGAGGTAAGCTTGGTAAGGATGACAATAGGTGGGTAGGATTGTAGTGCATCACCTGCAGCAATTTGACTTTGTGCCATCTAGACTCATAACAAATAACAGCAGAAGTCTCATGGACTTTTATTGTTGCTGTTGTTTGGTTCATTTGGGTTTTTTATTTGTTTGTTTGTTTTGGAAGGGTGGAATATATCAAGGTCAATATATGTAAACTTTGGCTTTCCAAAATTTTTCATTAGGGAAAGTCCTCTAACAAACTGAAAATGAAACATTAACTAATATTAGAGCTCCCATTAGCCAGACTGATTTTAGGGTGATGATAGCTCATCAGAAAATGTCAAACTGACACAAAGACATACAGTAATTGCTGAGGCTGGTGATTTGGATCAATCATCGATCTATGTGAAAACCCAAAGGCTAGGTGTCACTGTGGGCAGTTATAATCACAGCACAGGGGTGGTAGACACAGGGAGGGAGAGCTACCTGGCCAACCATCCTAGAATAACCAATTAGCTCTAGGTTGATTTAGAAACCTTGCCTCAAAAAGTAAGGTGGGAAACAACTGATGAAATCACCTATTTCTGGCTTGCATCTGCCTATATACCAGTGCATACACACAGAAGCAAACAGTAATTGATATAGAAAACTCCCCTAGTCTTTATGTGAAAAATGGACAAGAACATACAAGAACTATTTTTCCTGAAGGTGGGATAGCAAATGTCCCAAGTTGTGGGAAATTATTTTTAAAAGTACTCAAAGTATGTGAATAAAATAAATCCTTGTCAATCACAGAGTGAAAACCTACAGATCCAGTCTGAAGGCAATGTGACTATGGTTGAAACTAACGGGCAAAATGGCCAATGCTGAACTAGATGATGTCACAACCTAGTGTGGTAATTTTAATTGACAACTTCACTCAGTTTAGAATCACAGGGAAAGAGTTTCTCAATGAAGGATTGTCTAGATCAGGTTGTCTTCTGAGCATGTTTATCTTGATTGCCTCAATTGAGGTAGAATGACCTGCCTGTTGTGGGTAGCACCATTCTCTGTGGGCAGCGTTTTGGTCCTGGACTGTGTTAAGTGAGGAAAACAGGATCAGCAGTAAGTGTGCATATGTTCAAGTCTCTCTACTTTAGAGTACAGATATGATGTCACTAGCCATTTTAAGTTCATTGACTTCCCTGTTTTCATAGACTACAGCCTGAAACTGTGAATTAAAATATGCCCTTTCTCCCCTACGTTGATTTTTTTTTTTTTGGTCAGGATATTTTATCAGAGCAATGGAAATGAACTTAGGGTACCAGAACACTGGAAGAGTTTGTGACTGAGCCATGAATTTTGGTGTGCCACTCAGACAGAAAGTAAATGTTAAACTGTACTTACTGATGCAGCATTCTCCCTTTATAGCCATTTCCTCCCATCTCTTCTGTGCTGATCTTGGTTAGAGATATACCAAAAAACTCTGTTCCCATGGCAGACTGAAGGAAACCATACTCATTTTGTATTCAGGGGAACTTTGGGAAGAGAAGGGTCTCAAACTTTTACAACCTTTGTCAGTGAAGAAGTCAAGTTTACCAAATACCACATTCTCATTGTGGAAAGGAGGCACATGGATTCAACTAATAGACCTAGGGCTAGTTTATGAGTAGAAAAAGTGAGAACAATCTTGGGGATAGCTCCTTTAAGGCAATTTAATGTGCTGTTTTTGTTGCTTCTTTACCTCGATTATGAAAGAAAATGATGTATTATAGTTTTATACTACTCCATCGCATTGGTGCCAGAATAAATTCTCCTGATTGAGAAGATCTGCATGTAGAGAGGGCTAATAGCTCCCTGGACCCACAATCCTAATGAGGCTTTTAACCTAAACTTCTTTGTGACTGATGAGTTTGCCATATAGAAGGTAGAGCATCTTTGGGTTTTCATCATGGCCTCTGAAGGTTAAACAATCAGAATCACTTTGAAAAGCATTCTGCATTTTTCTTGTGAGTTCTTTACAAAATGAGCTCCTGTCCCCTGGATCCAGGCTGGCATTCTATTTCAGAAGGAACTAACTTGTACTAAATGGGTGACATGCTGTAAAAGGCTCAATGAAATCTGCTTGCCAAACAGAAATGATATCTCCAAAACTAAAACAATCTGACCCCAGAAACATCTAAACTTTGCAGGAAAAAGTGGCAGTGATTCCTATAGTGAAAAACTTCAAGCCCTACCAAGTTGTCAACATTAAAGGTTATCCAATTCCTAAGCCAGGTAGCTAAACTGTAACGAAGTGGTATCCAGTGGCTATTCAAAGTATAAGCCCAGAATATAAACATAGAATAGAAGAAAGACATGCTTAGTTGGCACACTAGAAAAATCTCGTGGTCATATTCAGCTCTTTGAGTATGACAAGTATGACTCTTGTTTCTAACATCTTATGTATGTGTTCTACCATTTGAAAAATATAGATTGCCAGACTCAAGGAATCTTTTTTGTGGATAGAAACCAACACACCTGAGTGCTGCTAACATAGGCATCTCAGTCACTCCATTGGATTCCTATGGCAATGTTCAGGTACTGATTGAGCCTCCACTCTCCCATGTTGATATGGGGGCTGCCCAAACCCACCATAGCACAGGAATGACAATGTATGCAACATTGCCACTAGTTATCAAGTAAAAATTACTTCTGTCTGAAGCAAAGGCTACTACTGCACACAAGACTGGAGAATCTTCACAAAAGTTGACCAGCTTGTTGCAAAATTAGGAAAAGTATATTGCAGAGTTTGTGGTGCCACTTGTTCTGTGGATAGAGTATGTTAAACCTTGAACCCTCTTAAGATTGCTAGTGATACCTCATCCCACTTGACACTTAATTGGTTGTAAGTAGCTGTACTAATGCAGTTAACCAATTCTAAATCACTAAGACCCCTACACCTAACTTCTGTCATGTTTTAAAATATTTGGACCATTTGCTATTCAATAACAGTGCCTCTTTTCTTGTAAAATCCACCTAAAAATGGGCTGATAATCAAGGTATCTGATAGTTCATAATCCTAACTTCAACAGATTGATCATGGTTGGAACAGCTTCCTTTAAAAATGTATTCCAAAATTGTGACTCTCCCTCTCTCAACTTCTCCAGGTGCATATCCCTTAGCAAGACAGACACTGAATTCATTTTTTCCACAGAAGGGTATTAGGTCTTTATAGTGTTCTACTGCATTATTGTCATGAAGAAAAGTGATGAAGATTCTGCATATCTGATTTGAAAACCCAGAACTTTATATTGATCATTCCCAAACCTGATGCTGTTTTCTTCAGATCAGTATACATTCCAGTATGGCCTACTTGATATTTCTTCAAGGTACCTGACCAAAAGAATTCTAAAATATTCAAAGTTGATGCTGGTTCATCTACCTAGATTTTTGTTGTACTGCCATGATGCTATTACAAGGACATGACTTACCAACTACCTCTATGGTAACTAGTGCAGGCTATAATGCCGTGTGTAAGAAATATCTGTACATTTTACAAAAAGGCCCTTACACTTTTTGATACTCTAAACAAACAATGGGTGTGACTGGGAGATAAGTGGATAAAGGTGAAGATACACCCATTAAAATGGGCATATTGATTTTATGATGATAGAGTCAGAGATACAGTCCCAACAACCAACAACAGGAACTCGCAAGGCATGTGAGGAAAGGAGTATTAGTAGAACAGGCAGAAAGAGAAAAACACTGGGACATCACTCTCAAACTATAAGTAGATTAAATGGAATCTGAGCTTCTTATAGCTTCCCAACAATTTAACCACTATTTTCTCACTAATCCTTTTAGCCTTTCTGAGAAATTTAGCAGTATCAGGACATGTGCCCTGTTCCTATGCCTCCCACTCCAAACACCTATCAACATCTCCAGATGTCTGCTTGCCTTCATTACTGAAGCTGATGCATTAATAAACTGTGCCTTCCACAGAGTGATTAAATGACACTTAACTGACTGTGTGGACCATCAGCATAGGTTAGATTGACTCATATTTTCACACCAGCTTTTGTAACAAGGATTGTGGTCATTGATTCAAACTTAACTGGAAAACCTAATGTCTGTTCATCTTCTGGGGAGATATATCCAAGGCATCTGTAACCCGTGTCCCCTAGCTGATGTGGATCCAATGTGAAGAGAAAAGTACACTTAGGAAATTTGCCCTTCAGAGGCATCGCACCTACCTAGATTCTGTGCTTTTCCCACAAAAACTCAGACTTAAGTTTCCTTCCTCTCTAAAGCATATCAACTTTCTCCACGGGAGAAAGAGAATTTTCACAAGCAGTCCAAGGACATTGGAGGACATAAGAGGAAGAATTGTGAAGAAAGAGTGGAGGAACTAATACTGATAACAGCTAGTTTCCAAAAACTAGACCATCTTTAGATATAGGTTATTTGGGGTATAAAAAGGATGCCACCTAATTTTATAGTCATTGTGTAGGGCTGAGAAAATAGCATTTTACCTAGGGCAGGATAGTTAAAATGTTTCAAAGAAGAATGAGTAAGTTTGCTGATTGTGGGTGTTCTGTGACTAGAGGCATTCATGTATCCAATAGATGGTTAATTACTCAAAGTATTTCAGAAGACATTCAAGACTGGGATAGAGTCTATGATATTTCTTTTCTCTCAGTTTTGATATGGGAGAGGTAATACTTCAGATTGTTGTGTACACAATTTTAAACAGTGAAGTTTCAAAGCATCTGAGCTTATTTTTAATGTACATATTCTTCAGCCTGGTGCAGGGGAATCTCTGGATACCCAATGGGGGTACCCTAGCTTAGACTCCTAGCAATAGTGGATAAGTAGGTTGAACTGGCCATCTCCTGTGACCAGATTGGTGTCTGGCCCAATTGTCATCAGAGAGGAATCATCTACCAACTGATGGAGAAGATCCAGAGACCCACAGCCAAACATTAGGCAGTGTTTGGTAATCCTGTGGAGTAGGAGGAGAAAGGAGTGTAGGAGCCAGAGGGGTCAAGGACATCATGGGAAGGCTCACACAGTTAACTAACCTGGGTTCATAGGGACTCACAGAAACTGAACTGACAACTAGAGAGCCTGCATGAGACTGACCTAAGCACTCGGTACATATGTTACAGTTGTGTAGCTTGGTACTCTTATAGGAGTCCAAACAGCAGGAACAGGGGATGTCTCTGACTCTTTTACTCTTTTGGGACCCTATTCCTCATACAGGGTCACCTTGTCCAGCCTTAATACAAGGAGAAGTGCTTAGTCTTACTGCAACTGGATATGCCATATTTTATTGATAATCATAGGAGACCTTTCTTTTCCTAAATGGAAATGCAAGAGGAAGAGGTTGGGGGGCAGGGGGGGAAATGGAGAAGAGGAACTGGGAGGGAAGGATGATGGCAGGGGAGACTAAGGCCAGGCTGTAAATTAAATAGCAGAATAAAAAAATGTACATATTCCTCTGCATCCTGCATCTTTTCTTTCTCACTTAAATTTTTTTTGAGCAAAAAAGCATGTCAGAAATCAAACAGCTCCACCTGATTCATTTTAATGTATTTATGATAGATTCCTAGATAGGAAGAGGTTTTATAGAGGAAACAGGCTAAGGGCATCTAAATATGAAGTGTGTATGCATTGGATTTATAGGGCAAGCGTGTACCCTGCTCTGACCCATCCTATAGACTCTGTGACTAACCACTGCACCTGGGACTTGTATTTTTAAACTTCTTTTTTTTGAGATTGTAATATATTTACAACAACTTCACTTTCCCTTTCCTCCCAACAAACCCAAAATATGTAAATGTAACCTGCTCAGTCAATATAATGTTATTAGTATATATGTTTCAGGGTTAGCCATTTGGTATTGGATAACCTATTGGTGTGCTCTTCCCTGGAAAGATTATTTCTCCTGCTGTCAGCATTTCTTAGTTGCCTGTAGGTCTTTGAGTAGAGCTGAGGCCTCCTGGGCTTTCCCTCATCCACTTTGGCACATCTGTCATTGTCCTTCTTCAGCTTGTGTTGATGTAGTCATGTGCGTAAGACTTTACGGATGTAGCTCCTGATATTACTAGGAGACAGTATTGAAGTAACTGGCTGAGTACTAGGCTGAGAAGTAAGCTGGCAGACTCCCTGATCCTCTGGCTCTCTTTCACACTGTTCTCTGAGCCTTAGGTACAGGGTTCTTTCCTAGATGGAGCCAGTAGGCCTGGATTCCACAACTACATTTTGATTGGTTGTGGTTTTACAGATGGTTTCACAGGATGGTTTCCATCTATCACAAAGAGAAGTTTCCTTGGTAGGAGTAAGGGCTATACTTATCTGTTATAAGGACCAATGTTAAGGATGTAATTAGAGACCAGTAAAATGGTGGTTGTAGGTTCTCCTCCAAAATCTATGACTTCATTAGCCTAGAGCAATTGGCTAGTTTTCTATTACCAGGCAAGATTGTCCTCTTATTGAGTTATCTTAATTTTAATTAGAGATCTATTGGTTACTGTCAAGGTATACATGCCACTACTTCACCCTTAGGATTATTGTGCCATATTTTTCATTGTTGTGGTTACAGATAAAGGAATTAATTATAAATGTAACTAAATGGCTTCCCCAGTTTTCATTGATTTGCAGACTAAAAAATAAGAAGTATGGTATCATGATTTTTTAAGCAGCCTCTCATCGGAGGATTTCTATCTAAAACCCAGAATGCAAGGCAACAGTCAAATTCTCTAAGTTTACCCATAAGGTAGTGTAAAGTACCATTGTAGAAACATATTAGAGAGTGTGGGTTCAGAGATATCAGAAAACCTAGAATCCATGGCACTAGGTATGTTTACACCACATGTACCATCCATCTAAACCAGTTTGTCAATGCTAAGCTTGTTTTCCCTTCACAATTTCCACTTGTGATGTACAACATTTATGACATGGATTACTTTTGCAGAAGTGGAGTGAAACCCACCCTGAGACTTGCCTGAGAAGTAATCTGAGGCTCTACTCCTGTAATGAGTGATAGCAGCCTTCCATCACCAGGTCCCACACTATCTCAGAAAAACACTAACACTTTTTATCCTCAATATATTACTTCTTAGTGAAACCCCCAGTTGAGCCACTGTGAGGTTTAGTGCTGATTAAGCCTTCATTGTTTAAAAAGAGGCCTGTTCCTTGAGCACTTCTAGGGGGAGTTGGGAAGGCTAGGACCAGCACAGTCGGTATTGTTGCTATTCCCTTCATATCTAAATTAAAGTAGGCTGCTAAGGTGGGTAAGTGTGTGAGTTATTGTTTTCTTAACATTAAACACTTGATTTAAAGCATATTCCCTTTGAAGGAAGGTATAATTTGGGAATTATTTGAAGTCTCTAAGTGGTTGGAAACTGGGTTTAGCCGGATTCCTAGCTGTAAGCAAAAGTCAGCCTCTGATAAGATGCTGTTGTATTTTATTGATGTAAAGGCGGTAAGCACCCTCTCGGGGCTTTCTTGGTTCAAGAGCATCCTCATTGTTATTTGCAAGCTTCAGTGTAAAATTCTGAATATGTTCAGATACATTTACCCCATACAACTGAGTTCTTCTCATCAAAAGCAGTTTCCAAGTAGCTGGGTGAAGTTTTAACGATATATTGGTAGTAACATGGGTTTTGTGAGGCAAGAAAGCTTCTCTCCATTACCTATTCATATGCAATATTGAATTATAAAATAAAGCACGGACCTGAAATAGATAGACTTTCCAACAGAGAGACATGCAGCTGCATTACAGAGTCAATTTCATATAGGGATCTTGTGCTGAATCATTTAGCTATTTAGGAATGCATTTCGCAGCTAACTCATCCTGGCAGGCCCAGCGGAATGCAGTTCCTCTTAAAATAAATATGGAGTCATCAAACAGGCCTCACTGTGACAATTAACTGCTGGGCTTGAAGGAACTTTCCTATGGCTTTTCAAAGCATCCAGAACAAAAAGAGAGACACCATGAGTCACAGGCACCTCTATGTGTGGGCACAATCTTTTGCAAATTTCAATCTTGAATAAATTCTTTGTATCAGTCCTCTGTTTTTCCTAGCTGTTAAAAGTGAAAAAAGCTTCCATGCAACTGTATGTAACTGAGTTTCTGTGTAATGTGAAACTTGCTATAATAGTAATTACTAATAATAGTAAATGAGAAAGATTGAGAATAGTCATTAATAATATAATAATCATAATAATGATAGAAAGAATTAGAATAGTAATTAATAATGATAATAGAAAGAATGAGATAGTAACATGCCTAGATGTATTACAGTAACATGAACCCCAATTTCTTTAAATAGGGACTGAATTATAATTTCATTTTACGAGTTGTTTAGTTGACTTGACATCATCCATTCTTAAAGCTGTTGCAATAGTTTCATAGAGGAATGATGCACATTAGACCCGGGTAGCAGAGGGGATGGAGAGAACCACATAGGTTTGAGATGCATTCAGGGGGTAAAGATGTAATCAGAATTTTGTAACTGTGTTTATTATTATTCTGTAACTTAAATGTGGGATTTTAGTCATCATATGTGAAGAAAAATTTCATTCCCAGCTTCTGACACAGCTGAGAAGATAGGAGAATATGCATGGTGGCATCATGTACAGTTAATGGAGCATATTATAGAGAGAAAATATCAAGTGTTCAGCAAGATCCACAATCTAGAACTTAACAGAACTCAGATATAAAATGATTCCTGAGTCATGAAATAACACACCAACCTCAGCCCCCCCTTCCCCCAAGAGTATAATGACCATGATTGTCCCACAAGTGCAAGGTATGACATTGTCTAGCTGTGTGGTTTTTGCACACTGGAAGCAGTACATAGAGGGGAGAAAGCTTCATGATGCAGATACACTCATAGAGCACAGTGGCTGGAGTTCCTGTGGAAAGCTAATATATCACCATAAAATGCCTTATGCTGGGGAAGAAGTAAGTTCATTACTATCCTTAAGGCTCATGTGTAATTGTTTCTTTTATGGCTTGGAGCAAACTGTGTGGCCAGTCTGATTATTAGCATTTTACAAATGTGTCAACAACACTCACAGAAATGTACCCTAAATCATAGGCAGTAATTGGCTCAGTTGCTATTTTGATCTATTTGTACCTCACATCAAATGATTCTCTCTTTCTCTAAGCACCTGGGCCCTGGGGTCAATGCATGGAATTTGAGGATGGCTTACCTATGGGCCCTATTTCAAAGAAATCTTCTTTTGAACAATCAGATCTGAACATTTAGAAGGGTTGGCATGATAAAGCAGTTGAGATCCCCATCCATTGAGTAGTTCAAAGACAAGTTACTGGGCCATCCTGTGACATTTTTAAATGGCATGCCAGTATTAGAAAGGAAAAGAAGGCAACCAAACTCTTTTCACTGGCAACAATTAATTGTCTTATAATTCAGACTCAAAGGAAACTGTGGCTAAAGTTTAATCCACTGTAAAACGATGTTCAGGCCTCAGCACTTTTGTTATTAACACCAGTACATGGACATAAACAAACCAGCTTTCTACACTAGGGCAAGTTTCTTCAGTATTTTAATTGGGCAATGTACCCTTATCTGATCATTCTTTCTTAAAATTCCACCAGACTTGAAATTCTGAACATTGGAGTCACTGATTTAGATGCAGAACCGTGTCTGTCACTGTTTTCAAAAGCCTGTTGGATGGACATACATGCATGAAACGAGGACGGCAGTGCTCAGAGAGCTCTCCTCTCTTGTGAGTCATCATATTCTCTTAGATGGGATTGTTTAACCGAACAACCAGTAGTTCCTTTGGGAGGCAGTGACACAGAGACACATCGTCTTTGATAGGAAGTGATGGAAATATGTGGCAGAAGGACTTTTACATTATTAATTTGTTTTTTTTTTCTATCTTATCGCTGTCCTTTGCCCCCATTCAAGCAGGCAACAGACTCAAACCAAGAGTGGTTTGTGACAAGACTTCTTAGCTTTTTATCATCAAAAACATAAATTCACTGTGAATAGTAGAGTCTAAAGGAAGGATACTGAAAGAGATTTCCTGACTAGAAGAAAGTTGATAAAAAAAAAAAAATTAGAAGGCTCCATGGTTCTGCAAGATAAGTATTCTAGCATCTTATTTTCTTGTATCAATCAATGATAGAGAAAAACCCTATACATGTCTACTTAGTTTGCCAGGGAGGCTAGATGCTGGATCAAGGCTTACTACATTGTCACATACTCCTTCTTTGACTATGTGGATTAACATTATATATGTATCAACAGAGCCAGGGTTCTGAAATAGCCTCAGAGAGGAAGAAAGGAGATCTCCTGAAAGTATCTAAATTAAATTTTCTGTAGCACTCAAAAGTAGAGGTGGATTCAGAAATTTTTATAATGTTTTAATCATCAAAGGAAATGAAAAAAATTAAACAAGAGAAGAGATGAGAACTCACATTCATCCCTAAGTCTAAAGCCAAAAGGAAAAGGCAGAGAAACTGGATGCAGCATCAGAGAGGAAGAGCCTACTCTGGTAAGGAAAACTTAAGGACAGACATCTCAGAAAAGAATGAGGCCATGGTTGACAAGCCCTAGACAGCAACTAATTCTGAGTATAATGGAATACCAAGAGAGTTTTCTATATGTACAATAAAAACTTCCACATGGCTGATCAGCAAACTTACCTGTCAGATTGAGATTCTCACATATTTTCTAGGAAAATCCTAATTTTTACCTTCTTCCGAAGGCCAACATGAGCCTAATTCAATGTGACACTTTCATAGCCAAACTACATTTAATCCTCACAGTTTGCTAAACCTGCTTTGTTTTGTTTTTCCTTCATTGTCTTTCTGTCTTAAATTTTGTCAAAAATCAGTGGTAATCTATGATAATGAAAATGCTACAGTGCCTCCCAGGGATAAAAGAGCTGTGTCCATTAGTTAAACTCCAACTGTTAGAGTCCTCTACAGGAAAAAAAAAATTCAAGGCCTGCTTGTTGCATAGCTGGGCCCAGTTATCTTTCATTTCTCCTACTTACCCTGCTATGGAGGGAGTCTCCACTGGTTGCTGCCACTGTTCCCTCTCCTATATAAAAGTTGATCCTCTCCTCAGGAGGTAGGGTTATTTCAATTATTCTTTTTGAGTCTGGGCTGTCCTTATAATGAACAGACTGTTCAGAAGTGACACTGTGCCAATTTCAGGCATCACATTGAAGACTCCTGGCAGCTTCTCCTGTATGTTCTCTAAGGAAATCAGTCTATAGGTTATAAAGGAGCTAGGGCTAATGGTAAATGATGAATCAGAATGCTAGAAAGAGAGGAGGAAGAGAAGAAGCAGGTGGCATGAAGGAGATCGGCTGTAGGCAAGTGAATGAATTCATCCCAGACCTTCCAGCCTGTTCTAGATTCAAGTGAATGAAGACACGGGAATAACCCCAATGACTCCATGTGGAGCAGAAGAGGTGGCCAGCTGGGCCCTGTCTGAACTGCTGTCCACGAAGAACAAGTCATTGCTATTCTATGTCATTATGCTTAGGGGTTGTCAGTTATATAGCAATGAGATAACTAAAATAAAATTCTAGGGTTCATGGTATGTTATTATTTCAGCATTCTTTCACCACACTTCCCCTCTCCTGGAAGTCTCTAATGAGTATAAATTAGAACATCTATAAATACCAGCTAGATCCTTCTGGAGAAAACTTCACCAATGCAAATGTTCTCTGCCCTCAACTGAACTTCAGTTTCTTTAAATAATTCTTGATTATCATCCTGTATGCTTTACAGTGACCATTAATTGTGCTTATTCATCCCTCCTACTACTTTGCCTCCCTCCCTCCCTCCAATATTATTCTCTGTTTAAGTTCTATCTTGTAGAGGAAGGGCATCCTGGCCTCTCTTTAGGTGCTCTTGGCCCTCCATACAGGACCCACTCGGTGTAGACAGTCTGGAAGATGTTCCACTGGCCAGTCTCTCTCCAAGGCTAGAGCATTAACACATTTGCTCAGCCCTCACAGCTGCATGGCCCAGTCAACCGAGCAATAATAAAGCTATCATTTTGAGTTTCATCTTTCTACTTCTGTGTGTTATTCTTTTCATTCTAAATTCATGAAAAACAAACCTGAACTTCCTTTCATATTTACCAACAGCACCAGAATTTCAACTCCAAAGAACAATTACTAATTTTCTTCTTTGGAGGCAATACTTCTACGTAATTTACATCCCAACCATTATTATTCCGTTAGCCTTACGTGAGACTATCCACTCTTGTGCATTTTAAACTCTTCCTCTATACTGAGTCTCTGCTCTTCAAAAGTATCCCTTGTGTAAAGATTACTTTCATCTCAGGTCCATTTTTGCCCACTGCCTTATTTCTTTGCTTCTTCTCTCAGCTGAATTCTTGAAGATGCGTCTCTAACATCTGTCCTTCCCTGTCATGTTGTTTAGACTTCTCAAAACCCTATAATATGGTTGCCACTCTCATGGCTCGTAGTTGTATCAATTCCTTAGTGAATGGGGCAAATGCTGGGTTCTCTGTGCCTTGGTTTCCACCTTTTCCTGGAGTGCTTTTCATTAGTGGGCATCCTTTTTGTCCTTGGCTTCTCTACAGTGCCACCTTCCTCTCTGCTTTTACGTTTACCATGATTCAGCATCCTGCTGAGTACTTTCCTACCTGATAAGGAAACAGCAGCTTTGCCCAGCTCACCAACATTGTCTCCTTTCTCTGTCCTTGCACATTCTTGTTTTACCATCATGGTAATAGAGCAGTTGTGATCTAATTACCATTTAACCATCACTGCCTAAATCTTTATAACTTATCTCATAAACCTCCATTCTTGGTTTTGACCATATAATTTATTTTTAATTACCTAGTGGCTTGTCTTTGGAATTGTACAATATATGACAAACACAACATTTCTTTACTTAAAAAATGTCATCAAGTTTGCTCATTTTTAAATTCCTAGTCACATAAAATAGTATGTGATTAGTATAACCCAAGTGGTGCCTCAATCTCAAAATGTCAGAATCTCCTATATTCAATTTCCATCTTTGTATCCAGTTTGCTAACACATACTAATTCACATGGGGGCCACCTTTTAGATATTTCTGATGTACAATATCACTTTTTTTTACATCCATTGCTTGCATTAACACATCTCTCAATATCCTATTTACAGTAGCCTTCTATGGTTCTAAAGGTTCTCTGCTCTCTTTACATATTTTGGACATCACTGTACTAGAGAATCTATACCTGACTCTTCTTCATGTATATAAATTATTTGGATGAATCTTGTTGCTTACTAGATGAGTTAACAGTAACTATCACTCTGTCAATATCTGACTCCTCTCTACTGCTCCATCTAATCATCCCCTTGTAGGTCTCTTATAAGAAAGCATTTGATGCAACCCCTCCCCCAACCTACTCAAAGTGACTCATTCTCACTCATCTGCTTTGCTCAGGCACTGTTTTAGGCTCAGGAGAATAAATTACTGAACAAGAAAAGATCCCATTCTAGTGGGACTTTCTGTCTGTAGACAATGGGCCATAAACAGCAAACATATGAATAAATTACATAAAAATATATTAGAAAGAGCAATAAGAACAAAAGAGCAGTAGGCTATAAACAGTAACAATGTAATAGAAATACTAGGGTGAAAGGAACCAAAATCCTAGGGTAAAAGAAGAAAAGGGAAAGTTAATTTAAGTTTCAAACACGATAGACAGTAATCATTGACAAGATGAGTTTTAAGCAAGCTGGAGGAGATGTTGGTCAGCCACTGAGGTGTTAAAGTGTGGCCTTGTCATATCTAGGGGAGAGCAGAAAAGATGAAGGCAGTGACAGAATGGAGGTTCCATAATGCACAATGTTCTAGACCTTGCTGTTGGGGAATATTATTTTAAGGTGTATTACTTTTAATGTTGCATTTGTTTAACTCTGTGAAGCTGTGTTACTGTGCCTGTCTAAAACATCTGATGGTATAATGAAAAGCTGGATGGCCAATGGCAAGGCAAGAGAAAGGATAGGTGGGGCTGGCAGGCAGAGAGAATTAATAGAAGGAGAAATCTGGGAAGAGAGAAGGAGAAGGAAGGAGAGAGGAAGGATGAGGACGTCAGGGGCCACCCACCCAGCCACCAGCCATCCAGCTACCCAGTCATCCAGCTAAACAGCTAAACACAGAGTAAGGAGGAAAGAAAAGGTATACAGGAAAAGAGAAAGATAAAAGCCCTGAGGCCAAAGATAGACAGGATAATTTAAGTTAAGAAAGCTGGCTAGAAATAAGCCAAGCTAAGGCTGGACATTTATAATTAAGAATAAGCCTCTGTGTGTGATTTATTTGGGAGCTGGTGGTGGGTGCTCCAAAAGAGCCTAAACAAACAACAACACCTTGCTGAGGATTTCAGATTTGCCTTGAATGAAATAGAAAACCAGAACAGGAGGGTGAGCAAGTGGGTTGCATGTTCTGCCCTGGGTGACAGAACCATACCTACACTGCTGAAAATAGGCTGGAGGAGCAGTGGTTGAGTCCAGGAGACAGTGTGGCCATTGTGTCAATCTAAGAGGGAGGATTTAAAAGCATGATGGAAGAGAAAGAGGAAAGAAGTAAAGTAGGGAGTGATATGTGAAATAGAAAGAAGAAAACGCAGGCACAAGGAAGAGACATAACAGAATAAAAAAAAAGAAAAAAAAATTCTGCTCCAACTGAATCATTCCGTAGCCCATCAGTATTCTATCAGTTCCCAGCTCAGTGGTGCTCATTCCTCCTGTTATGGAGTTAGCAGCTACTAACCTGGCTTCCTTTTGATTAATCTGAAAGGGGAGTACTTTTCTGCTACCTGGGCTATCAAGCTGAAGGTCTGCCTGCTCTTTGAACAATGAAATCAGCCCCAGAGACAAGAGCTGAAAAGAAATCAGGATAACGTGAGTGGAAATTGGGCAGCTAAACTAAATATAGAGCCACATCCGACTCCCAGCTCCCCTTCTCTTTGCCTAGTTCCTTGTGAATTTGTGTTTGGGGAGAAATTCTACCTGTTCGTGTATCAATAAAATGTTTGGGTTTTCTTAGTCTAGAAAGATGCTCAGAAGTTGATTGCCTGAACAGCAATTCCAGGTGGAAAGGGAGAAACTGATAAAATAGAATGTACTAATGTCATAAGAAAATGAACAGGTTTCTGCCTAGAGTAAACTATGGCTATTGAAGCCATACTTTAAAATTATTAGAAATGACTTAGGTTCACAAATGCAATTCACACTATACTAGTGATAACTTTTTACCATGTAAACTTCCTTACAACGTATTACTCTGGTCTCTGGCTTTGGAAAAGATACTTTCTAGGTTTCTTTAGGTCTTGCGTATTTCCCACTTTCATCCCCAGCAAGCACTTCATTGCAATCCTGTTGATTTCAGGCAGACCTTGCCAGGATATTTAATAATTGCCCTTCCTGTGCTGGAAGATGTTATATTGATCACTTTGAGAGATAATATTTACTTTTTGCTCTGCACCATTTGTTCAGAGCATTCCAAATGCAGTCACAGCAATTATCAGAGCTAATTCTTGAAAGCAGAGAAAATCGCAGTCTTTGGCTCCTTTCTATAGGTTTTCCTTCACTTTTACAAATAATGATTTATGCAAAGTCACCAAGACAGCTATTGCTTCAAAGCTAGGTTTATTATCTCCATGATGAACAGACAAGCCATTAAGTGCTCTAGGAGGATTAGTGTAGAGAAAGATCACCACACTGTGATTTTCTGGTTATGTGGTTCAATACAATAATGGTTTAAGGAAGTAAGAGCCAATTTGAGCACTGCCATTATGGAGCTGTATATATCATCAATAGGCAGATATAAAAGCTGTGACTGATAGGCATTTCCCTACCATAAAAGTCTCTTCCATCACACACTCACTAAGTGAGTCACAACAAGTAACTTCTAAGGAATGTGAATGATTTTCCAGCTTGTATTTTCTGATACATGTATTACCTATGAGCCAAGGCTATGAAGTAATGGGAAAGATTTCCCTTAAGCCTTGTGCAATTAGCTTCCTTATAACCGCATTTGATGTTGCTGTGTATTTTGTATGGTGTGTGTGTGTGTGTTTGTGGATATATGTGTGTCTTTTGTCTTGAGGCCAGAAAAAATTCTTTCCAACTGTATTTTTATATGCACTATGGTGGGGGTAAGGCATAGGGAAATGATGAATGAATTGATCAATTAATGAGCACCCATGTGTGTCTGTTCATTTTCCTTGGTTCTTCTCTAACTTTTTCTAAATGGTGATCAAGCTAATTGTTCTCTTACCACAAAGATGGAGTCTGGCCACCAATTTTCATAAAATAAAGCCCCATTTACTATCGTGCTATTATAGGTTTTGGATGGAGTGTCTCCAACGTAGCTTTGAACTTTTTCATCCATGTATCCACCACTTTCGCCACGTTGGCCCAGAACCTTTCCACCAGGCCATAAGAGTTTCTTTCTATCTTTGATTACACTAGGGGGCCCTTCTCCTTTTTGCAAGCTATTCTAAACTCTAAGAGGCAAGCAGAAACAGAAAAATGTGGTATTAACAGTGGCAGCAATAAAGGTAACAGTTTTATAGTTGGTGTAGTTTAGTAGATAACATAGGTATGGAATCATGTACCTGACATTTAATCACAGCATTCAGAATTCCAAAATCTGCGAGCTATGGTATAAGTTGTTCATTTTCTCTGGGTTTCAGTGTCTTTAACTTTAAAACAATATAATGATACTCTGGCTCAAAGGATTATTGTGATGGTGAAAGGAACAGCACAATTTAGCAGTTCTTAGGCTATGACAGTGCTTGATAACATGATCTCTAGTTATAGGACATGTTCCTGCCAGGAATTAGGAATATGTTCATCTCTTAACAATTCTGAGGCAGTAACAATTTCTCTTCAGTTGACTGATGAGGAAACTAGGATGCAGAGTTACTTATCAGAGTAAGGTTCAGAGCAAACTGAGTTAACCAAATTCCCCCAGAGAGTACCTGGGCTGTAGTTCAAATTCAGGCAGTTAAACTTTGTCTCTCAAAGGTGAATAGGACTTTCCTATAATGTCCTATCAGATAAGGTATTTATCCTTCCCACAGGCCACTAAAAGTTCTGCTTAACCACCAAGCTTCCTTTGGCCACCGGTAGGATAGCACTATTTAAACACTTCTTTGATGGTAACATTGTGTGTTTCTTCTGTCTGAAGCAACTAACTGTATTAACTTAATACTAACTTGATGCTTATAAGAATGATTCAACTCTCGACATTATGATTTGATTGCATTTGAGGGCTTGACAGATCCCATGTATGTGCTCCACATACACATACATGTGATGGTCCTGAAAATAAACACTTGCCAGCACTACTATGACTTAATGGGCATGGAAAACTAAAGAAGTTGACAATAGTAAGTCCATTTTAAACAGGTGTGATGGTTGAACACAACAGACGTTCAACCTAGGTTGAACATAAATTAGGTAAATCAAGGGAATGAAGTTCAGAGGTTTCAGCAAAGGATAAAGTGAGAACCACATTTGTGAGATAGGTACACCATCAGATGAAGAACTAGGCCTCCTAGGCTCAGAGCTTTGCTCATTACAGTGTTCTGTGTATGAGAGGATGTCTACTCACTGCTTGGTTCTCACTTTAATTACCCCCTGTGCTGGGCTGCCTGGTTGTACCAAGGTGTATGGATGCAAAAAAAGATGAGTGTGTGAAGGAATCTGCCAAATGTGTGCATGAGTCTGGACATCTATGAATGTGTGTCTCAGGTGAGAGCCTCTTAATCCGAACTTGTGATCACCGCTGGAGCATACAATTTCTTCAGAAAACACACTCAGTTACAACTCTAAATTTTAAGTTGCCTCTTTAAACCTTAATTAAAATGACTGGGCATGCAACAGCAAAAGAAGAACAAGGATGCTGCCCTGAGCTGTAATTAATGGCCAGTCCATCAGGTTGTTTTGCAGATAACCATCAGTGTGCTCTAAGGATCAGCACCACCAGCATCCACAAGGAGACACAGATTTGTGGTGCTGATGTGTGTGTTCAGGGTATGTGACACTGTGATGTTTCAGTTACCATGCATGTAGAATTTTGGCAAGGGCTGATTTGAATTTATACTTCTAAAACACAAGCTATTACTACACACTCACTTTGCTTAGATATGTAGTGGCTTCAAAAGGCTCATATGTTGGTGGCTTGGTCCCCATGAATAGATCAAATCATGGAGGGTTGGGTGGATTATAAGGGCTTTGACTTCATCAGTGGATGAATCATTGATGAATTCTTAAAATGGTAGCATTATTGGGAGGAAGGAGGCTGAAAGCATAACATAGAAAGATACACCTTGTCAGATGGGGATCCCTGGTCCTTCCTATCTCTCTCTGCTTTTTATGTATATATGTCCTTGTATGTATGCAACATGTATGTGTAAGTATATGGATGCTAGGGGTCACTGTTGGGTGTGTTCCTCAATCCTGCTTCACCTTTTTGGAAACTTGGTCTCTCACTAAGCTTGTATCATGTCAATTCATGTAGACTGACTGGCCAGAAAGCTCCAAGTGTCAATCTTGTGTCATGATGGGATTATAGGCACATGCTGTCATACTTTGCCTTTTTAAAACATGGATTCTTGGGGTTGAACTTAGGTCCTCATGTTTTGTGTAGCAAACAATTTATTAAGTGAGCATTCTCCCCAGACCTTGCTCTATGTTTCTTGTCCATGGTAATCATGAGATAAGCAGCCACTTCAGGCATATAAGACCACCACCACAATGCTCTATTTTGCCTCAGTCCCAGAAAAAAATGAAAGTAAATGACTATAAACTGTGAGCCAACATAAATTTTTCTTCAAGATCTTTCTGCCAGTTATTTGTCATGGCAATGAAAAGATGGCTAGCACATCACCATGATATCCAAGGCTTCACCTAAAATGCCAAAGCCTCAAATATTAAAACTGAGAAATCCAACAAGTTATAGCTAACAGGTCAAGCACCTTAAACATACTGTCACTCTTAATAACTAGGACTACAAATCCCCTCTCAGCCAAGGTATGCCATCCCCTAATGAGAGGCATTCACAGGTGGAAAGATTAAAAAAGCACTGTATTTCGAATAATTTTTCAAACAGCACCTAGAAGCATGTAAAGTATAAAAACTAATTGGTGAGTAAATACAAAATATGCAGGTGGCCAATTTTCTCTTTGAAAAAAATTAAGGTGTTTCTAAAATGAAGACAATTATGGAATGTCCTGGTGAGCTATCACTAATCTCAGATCCACGGGGGCCCACCGTGTGCACATGGATAGTCTCTAGGGGTATGGTTCACACCTGTGCAGTCTGGCTGAGTTAATAAACCAATACATATCTTTGGTTCACTAAATAATTCACAGCTTTTGAAGCACAATTATTGTCAACAACCTTCTAATTCTCATATCATTTTGGAACATACAGACTCATTGACATTTCACCAAGGTAGAAATTCTATTTCTTCAGTATGGTCCACTGAGAACCAAAAGAGAGACCAAAACACAATTTCAGACATTCTCTGTATATTCAATTCTGTAAATTTAATCCTTTTTAAAAGGAATGTTTATGTGGGGTCCCAATGGATGTTTAAGAGTGATCAGGTCCACAGAAGCAATGAGACAATAGCCAGGGGCCATTATCCACATAATTTGGCATAATTTTCTTCCACCTGAATCATAATTGAAACAGAAATGGAAATGAAGGCTCCATGAGGTCACCAATTTTTGTCTGTTTTGTAGACCAACAAAACAGAAACTCCTTGAAGCAAAGATCTTGCTGTTTTGCTACATTGCAAACTCTGAAAAGCTGGTTCTCACTTGGTTATTTAGCAAAAAATTACGAGAATGAATGAATTTATATATTCCTTAAATTTCTAATACTCTCAAGGAAAAAAATCTAGTATCTAAAGACACATCTTAGATCACAAAATTTCCAGAAACAAGCAACAACAACAAAAACATGCAGGCACCTATTTGATTTGTTCTGTATGTGGACCATTAGCAATTCTATTTGTTTCACTGGGTTGTCTAATTACTTGATTGAATCTATGCAGTGAGACTTTAATTCTGTAAATAACATAAAATAAGTCGAGGAATATAGATATTGGGCTAGGGAGATGGCTCGGTGGGTAAAGTGCTTGCCAGGCAAGTCTATCCACCTCACCTTGGATATCCAGAAGACAACTAAAAGGCCCCCTTTTGGGTGCTGAGTCCCAGTATACCCCTGCAGGACACACACACACACACACACACACACACACACACACACACACACACACACACACACTGTTAACAAAAAAAGAAAGCATGTATTGACATTAGTTTGATCCTGTATTAATTTATCTGTGAAAATCAGCATATGGACATTAGATTACCATATAATTATCTATTCTTTAAAAACAGACAATTCTGTCTTCTTTTGATGAAGGTAGAAAGGAAGAACTCAGTACGATAAGTCAAAATACACATTCCAGTACTCAGATATCAGTTATTCTTAGCACTAGTGCCGACTTGAACTTTGTTTCAGGTCAATGACCATGGGCCCCTTGTCACAGACTATGATACAACTTAGAAAGGACTAGAAGGTGAGGGACATGCTGAAAAATATTCAATGTGGGCAAGGGGAAAGAATCTTACTGAAATGGAAAGATTTGCCAGTCCACAGAAGAATCAATTAATCCAGGCTTAGAAGGCAATGATAAGGTTGTGAGGCTATTCACAAACACTTTGCTCTTTTCTCTTTTCCCACGTGATCTTTGCTTTCCTCTTTGCTGAATTTCCTTTGGTACATTTCAGCAGAGACACAGATTGTTGTTAGGCAAATCGATCTCAGAAGGAAGGAATCATCTACTCTTTGACTCATTTCTAAACATATTCTTTCAGCAAAGATTTATTGCCATGTACTATGTGCCTATTCTGACAAATGCTATGAGTGTGGCCATGTTAAGACTCTCTCCTCCCTTAAAAAAACAGCTAGCTAGATACCTAACCAGCCACAACCTACACTTGATCTTTTATACTAGAGGTTAAGCAATATCAATTATGAAAACAATAAAGGGAGGTCTTTACATCCAAGACAGAGTATGTTCCAAGTATGAATGTTAATTATTCAATGAGATATTCCTAAGGTAATAGCAATCTTAAATTTTAAACTACCAACTACAAAAGAGTATTTTCAGGAGTTGTTGGCTTTAGAGAACAGTCTCTTAAGAGGTGACCCCCGCGGCATCAAGGAGGTCAAATTCACCATTTCAGGCAACATACACCAGAGCCTCTGCTCCTCTGTCATCACTCTTTGCCATGATTCAGTGCCTCACTTGTGGAAGAGCATGTGGGATATTTAATCAACAATGCATTGGTAACTGTATAAATTAGAATCTCAGACAATTAAAATGGGGTTAAGATCACTAAGTCATTCAATGGAAGGAAAGAAATTAAAAGCCCCCAAAGCTCTGGGCTCTTGAGTAAATATTTTTCCTTCAAACTTATGGTATCCCTGACCATTTATGGAGGCAGCAGGAACTTATGGAGAGAAGGGGAGTGCTCGTTCTTCTAAGACTCACATGATTGTCCCTCATCAATCTGGATAAAATAATGGTTTTCACATTAGGTTCACATCCTTATGTAATTATAATGAGTGTGTTTGCAAAGAACTTCCTCATCAAAGTATAAATTCTTAAATTCTCTCTCACTTTATGTTCTTCCTCACAAAGTTTCTACAGCACTCCAAAAAATCCTAGAACCACCCTTTCCCAAAATTTATACGAATTTGTTGGCACTCCCTCTGCTGGTGAAAAAAAGTAAAGTCCTGGTGACTTGTGACTTAAAACATTCAGTTGGAAAAAGGAAATGTTGCCAAGCATGGGGGAAAAAGTATAGAATGGACAGAATTTCCTGAGGGAGCACTAAACTTCATCTTTAAGAGATCATTGCTTTGTGCAAAGAAACACTATAAAAAAGAGTGAACCTTATCGTTGGTTCCACTGTAGCCCAGCCTAGGAGTAACGAGCGGAGACTGAGAACTCTCTCAGTCTGAGATAGGAGGATGACTAATGAACTAGAAGATATCTGGGGTGTGTGATCCTTAATTGTACATTTCATTGCTTTTACTATTTTCTATTACAACTTTACAGCTGGCTAACTGTGTTTTCCAAGAGCCAAGTCTTGGCAGTAAGACTTAAAGAAAATAAAAGAGCCTCTCAACTTTTTCTAGAAACTTCTTCTTCTTCCTTAAACAGATTTTTTTTCCCTTTTCTCCTATGAAGCAAGTCCTTCAAAAATAAGCATGCTAGATTTGTTTTAGAAATAAATATTAAAATTTTATATGCACTTCCCCTTACTTTCCTAAGCATTTTTCTTCCTTACCTTTCAATATACAACAGTATCATGATTCATAAGATTGATACTTAAAGATTATGGGTGAAATAATTACAAGTAATGGAGATAGATTCCACTCTCGGTATTGAAGGAATTCGACCATTTTATGTGATGAACAATGACTGGCCTGAGCAGCACAGAATTCAGTGGCTCTTCATTCCACTTAAGAAAATTATGTCCAGATAAAGTATAAAAGTTCATATACTATCCTCTTATAAATATAAAATGAAACAACAACAATTGGTGCTTAATATGTATGAGAGATTCTTATAAATACTACAGGTATTTCCATTTCTCTTCTTAGGAACCCTGTTATTATTTACAACTTTATTTTACAAAAGAAAGAATAGGTTCAGAGAGCTTAGGTAATTTACTTAGGTTCTTTATTCCCTGAATAACAACACCATGATGAGAATTTATCATTGAACTCTGATATCTTGGGGTACTTACAGAAACTGTCAACAAAGAAGTTTAGAGTTAGAATGGGTTTCAGAAATCCCTTTGCTATGGTTTAGACACAAATTATCTCACACAGATCCATGTGTTTGAGCACTTGATTATCAACTGGTGGCATTTTTTCAGGGAGGTTATGGAACCTTTGAGAGGTAGGATCTAGCTAGAAGAAGTCTATCATTTGGGGCTGGGCCTTGAAGCTTATAATCTGAACTCATTTTTGTTGATTTCTCTCTTCTGTGATGTGAGCAAGCAGCTGTTTATGATTCTGCCCACACCAGAACTCATGTTGCCATTGCTTCCCTGCCATAGAGGGCTGTTGCTCTCTGTGGCCAAAAAAGAAACCTTTCCTACACAAAGGGTTTCTTGTTAGTCCTTTAGTCACAGAAATGAAAAAATTAACTAAAGGACCTTACTTTCCAGTCATATTGAGGTCCAGAAAATCTTAGAACTTGGGGTTCACTGCCACATCTAAGAATGATCTAACTTGCTATTTTTTTAATTCTTCATTGACATTTCAGATGAAGGTCTTTGAGGATCTGAATCATTTCAGAGAGTGATTCAGTTTTGTTCTAGCAATCACCATCTGTGTCCACTCATGATAAATGAACTGAACTGAAATTTAAGAGAGAATAGAGCTGGTAAACAGAGTTACCCAAATGTTCTACTTAAATCGAGAAGAGTGAGGTACCTCAGCACAAGCGGTCAAGGGCAAGCATTATTCCTGTTTTTATTTGGATGACAAAGTACATTTTCCATTGCTATGAATGGCAAATTGGCTCCAGCACACCTACAAATATCAAGGCATATAGGTATAGGAGTCCATTATGCTAAACCGTGCAGTATCGACACATACCCTATGCTTTACTCTTTTGTACTTTAAATCATTTCTTGATTGTTACAATACCTTAATGCAATGTGCATGCTATAGTAATTGTTAGACTATACTTCTCAGACAATAGTGACAAGGAAAAGACTGGGCACATGTTTAATATAGACACAATGTTTTCCTGAGTAGTTTTGATTCACATTGACTGAATTTATGGACGAAGAGCCGTTGAAATCAAAGCACCAATTATGTATCATAACATTATTTTAAAACCTATATTAACATGAATTCTGGTTACTGATAAAATGTCAAGTAAATGACCATTGTCATTGCTACCTAATTTGAATCTTATAGCCATTGTTCATGAGGGAAATTGAGATTGAAAGGTGTTAACTCACCCTGAAAAGCCCAATCTTTTAAACCTAAGTTTAAGACCCATTCTACTATCCTTTATTCAAACTAGAAAAGTGCAGATAAATACACGAGCCTGTCACTGAACATCTTGTAGCCCACATCTAGAAAGCAAACTTTCACCAATGATGACAAAGCTTATGAAGGAGAACAAGAGGGCTGGATGAGGACAAATGCCCTAGGATTTTTTTATTTTTATCTTCCCCTTTTGGGATCAAGCAACTTGGAAAAAAACTTTCTCCTCCATGTGAAAGTACAAAGGGTGTCATCACTCTTGAAATAGTATAGGATTTGTGTACAAGAGAGGATATGTGATTTGTCTTTTTCAGACTGGGTCACCTCAATCAATATATTACATTCCAGTGACATCCATTTTCCCAAAATTTTCATTTTCTATAATAGGTGAATAGAATTCTATTGTGTACATGTGTCACATTTCCGTGATGCAGTCTTCTGTTGGTGGGCATTTAGGCTGGCTTCATTTTCTAGCTGCTGTGAATAGTGAAGCAAAGAATGTAGATGTTCGTGTATGTTTGTGGTAGAGTAGAGTGCTTTGGGTATATGTGCAGGAGTACTAGAGCAGGGTCATGTGGTATTTCTGATTTTAACATTTTGGAAAGACTCCACACTGGCTTCCATAGTTTTTTTTATTATTATTAAGAAATTTTTTTATTCATTTTACACACCAATCAAAGATCCCCCTCTTCCCTCCACCTGACCCCCAGCTTCCCCCCAACCCATCCCCCACTCCCCCCATAAAAACGCAAGGCCTCCCATGTGGAGGCACATCCAGTAGAGGTAAGTCCAAGCCCTTCCCCCTGCCTCAAGGCTGCACAGGTTGTCCCATCATAGACAGTGGGCTCCCAAAAGCCCCTTCATGCACCAGGGATGGATTCTGATTCTACAACCAGAGGGACCCCCAAGCAGATCAAGCTACACAATTGTCTCGCCCAGCAGAGGGCCTAGTCCAGTCCCATGCAGGATCCACAGCCATTGATCCAACTTTCATGAGTTCCCCCTAGTTTGGTTTGGTTATCTCTGCAGGTTTTCCCATCGTGATCCTGATGCTCTCTCTCTGACTGGACTCCTAGAGCTCTGCCTAGTATTTGGCTGTGGATCTCTACATCTGCCTCCATCATTCACTGGAGAAAAGTTCTGTGGTGAGAGTTAGGGTATTCACTGATCTGATCACTGGGGCAAGCCAGTTCAGTTCAGGTACCCTCTCCACTACTTCTAGTAGTCCAAGCTGTGGTCATCCTTGGGGATTCCTGGCAACTTCCCTAGAACTGGGTTTCTCTCTCTCCCCATGATATCTCTGTCCATCATGGTATCATTCTAATTGTTTTTTCACCCATCCCTGTTTCGGCTCAACCATCCCATTCTCTTATGTTCTCATCCCCCATTCCCTACCCTCCATTGCCCACCCATCACTCATGGAGATCTCATTTATTTCCCCTTTGCTGGGCGATCCATGGGTCCCTCTTTGGATCTTCCTTGTCAGCTAGCTTCTCTGGACTTGTGGGTTTGCAGGCAAATGGATGGAACTAGAAAATATCATCCTGAGTGAGGTAACCCAGACTCAGAAGAAAAAACATGGTATGTACCCACTCATAAGTGGATACTAGAAATAAAGCAAAGAATAACCAGACAACACAACCCACAGCTTTGATAGTTTTTACACTATTTTATTCTCCATGCAGAGATGGATAAGAGTTTCTCTTCACCCACAGACAAACTTTACTTGTATAAACTCCCCTGACACCATACCCCTCTCCTTAGAAATTCTCACAACTAATTTTACTTTCTGTTTGATAAGACAGATAGATCAATGTCAGCTTTCTCTAGATTATAGTATCTATAAGGTTAGAGATTATGATTATCTCATTGTTAGTCTTACAGAGACTATCATAATATGTGCTCTGTAGATGTCCTTAAACACATATTCAATGATTGGATAAATAAGTAAACAAAGATCCAAAAGAGTACTGAAAAATAAAAAAGGATATTATGAGGTCAAATACAGATATAACTTGGGGGTTTTCAAGCCTCAAATGTGTTGAAGTCTGCCTTAATAGATACAAGAGCTATTTCATTTTCTTAGATTTAATTTTTTTGTGATTGAGTGCTTTGCCTGCGTGTATGCATGCCTAGTGCTTGCAGAGGTCAGAAGGAAGTATAAGATCACCTGGGCTGGATTAGCTGCCACGTGGGTGCTGGGAACCAAACCCTTCTCCTTTGGGAGAGCAAGTGCTCTTAACCTCTAAGTCACAGCAGGAACTATTCTATTGGTTGCTAGATGGATATTATTCAGTTATTTTGGGGGGTTGTTGTTGCTGCTGTGATTGCAGAAAGGAGATTAAGGAAGAGCGTGAGATAAGAAGAAAATGAAATAAATAGGGAAATCATTTGATGTAATGCTCTGCTTTCTGCACTAATAAATCAATGGTCAGGTTGTCAATACAGTGAAGCCTTCTTCAAGGAGTACATTTCTTGCCATTTCCTAGGGGGCAGGGGAGTCCAAACAGAGTATATTTTCAATTACTCTTCGAACCTTTAAATAGTACAAGACTTTGAACTCAGAAAGAATTTCCACAATCCAATTCACTTTCATCATCACGCCCTCTACTCGGTTTTTAAGCATTTCATTCTCAATGCTATTGTATTACAGTGCACAGCAGAAATGTTGAATTCCCCCAAACACCTGTTTTTTTGCTCAAACAAAACAAAAACCATCAATACAGTTCAAGTTCGGTAAATCCTATCTACAATCCCCATTATTTTCATTGGGAAATAATAACAATTCCTGAACCTAAGAATTGAATACTCCTTTCCACTTCTGTAAAGATTTTCATCAGCAAAAGCCAGAGCACTCAAGTATACAATGATGAGATTAGAGTCTGCTGAAATTATTGTATTGTTTGAGTCATCAGATAGCACTCATTTGACAGTCTCTATGTTCCAAACCTAATGAAGTTATGGCCAGGATATATGCAAATTAACCTCTGCCGAGGAAAAACTATGTTGTCCACATCCTCAGAAGGCCTCATGTGGAGAGGGATCATTTTGGGGCCTAGGGTAGCTAATAATTTCTGGGAAAGGGGGAGGTGATGTTCAGAGGGGAAGTGCAGGTGGGAAAATGGACATCTGGCAGAAAACAGAGAGTGAGCAGAGATAAAGGGTTGGGGCACTTGCCTACTGAGATAGAGACAGAGAAGTCAACATTGCCAGCCTTATCTCCCAGCTGTAAAATCTTCCCAGGATCAGATGGAAAAACATCATTAATTTCAATGTAATTAAATATCATTAATAAGATGCTCTGGAGTGTGTGCTGCTTAGAGATAATGGAAGCCCCTGGGCACAACCTATGGGGAGGCTGTATCTCAGAATCATGATGGCTGCTGGCTCCCAGCTCCTACACAGGAGAGAAGGAGAAAGTCCTGTGCTTAGTTAACTTTGTTTATTGACTCCACAGCTCTTTCCAGAAGAGCACCACCTCCGATAAAATGAGACCAGAAAAGATGGTGCGAGGCAGCTATAAAATTTATCTGCGTTGAATCAATAGAAAGGATTGCATTTCCTAAAGCCAACTCAGGCAAAGAGTTCTCCTAACGAACCCCCTATGAGTGAGTACGTGGTGGGAATGCCTTTATGAGCAGAAGGGCATCTTAGACGGTTTTACTTCTACACCATCCTTTCAAAGCCCAGACAGCTGGCCAGGTGTTGGTGGTGCATACTGGTAATCCCAGCAGCATCCAGGAGGCTGAGGCAGATGGATCAAGATTTCTAGCAAAGCCTAAGTTACAGAGCAAGGTTCAGGAGAGAGAGAGAGAGAGAGAGAGAGAGAGAGAGAGAGAGAGGAGAGAGAGAGAGAGATCCCTATAATAAAACAGCTCTAGACCAAATGTTTGTGAGAGGGCTGGCAACTGTGGCTCTACCCTTTTTACTTCATGAGAGTGATGCTCAACCATCAGTCTGTGGGCTGGGAAGATAAGGGCTACATGTGTATGTATACTAGAAAAGCAGGTGTGCTTCATCTTTCCCTATAAGGCAGGCAGACATAAATACTAGCTTAGCAAGCTAGAAATGGTCTTGGTTTGAGCTATGCACATGCCCTCATTTAGCAATGCACTTGGCAGCTTGAAACCCTTGTGTGCATACACATGCCTCTCTGAACAATGCACCTATCACCTGGAGGTCTGCCTGCATCAGGTACACTTGCTTTAAACAATGGAAATAGCGTATTTCTCTTAGCAATTCCTTGATAACACCCCATTTCTATTTACACGTGTCCCAGAACACATGCTGAATCGGAGAGAAGGGCTAATAAAGTCTAGACAGGTTTGGGGTACATTCACAGTAAGGCAAACTGAGTAAACTTTTTTGGAAGAATCCACTTTTAATAAGGGTCCAAGAACCTGGAAACATTCAGCCCAGACCCCACCCACAGCTAATGACTCTAGTTCTCTGAATGTCTCTGTCTTTCCTTCTCCATGAATAACTAAATTGAGGACAATGAAATACGTGGCTGGTGCTATGATACTACTCTTCCTCCCACTGTCTAGAAGATTATTCTTCTCATTTCAACTCATACCTCACTACCTTCAAAGTCCACTTAGAGTCAACTGATCCTTTGAGACTCCCTTGAAATAAATCCCCTCCTCACTCTGCAAGTCCAATTTAGTTCCCATCCCACTGAATTCCCTGGTAACGCTATGTGCACCTCTAAGAAATCACTCATACACCTGGAGAAATAATTGGTTTACACTGCTGCTGCTGCTGAGCGAGACTTGGAGCTCAGCAGTGTATACCAGAAGTCTCTTTGTGCCATTAAACCTGAAAACAGTGCATATGATATGGGAGATACTTAACAAGTAGGAAAGGGAGGAGGAAGTTGAGTAAGGGCAAGAGTAAAGCAAGAAGGAAAACCACAAATTATCCTGGTCTAGCTTGGGTACTTTTTCACCTAAATGAACTCCAGTTTCCTCATCAGCACGGTGATGTGGCTACTTCCAATTTTGTAGCAAAGTATTCTGTAACTCCACACTTAGACCAACTTCACTGAGACTACCATCAGGCCCAAAAGCAGCAATTAAAGGAAATACTTTAGATAAGAAATCGACTTTAAAAATAATCCAATCAGCAGAATGCATCTCAAAATATGTGCACAGCTCTGAGCCTCTTTCTTGAACAGTTGGGAAGTAGCATGTTCAGCAGTGGACAGAAATCTCTAGAGACTTGGCCAATATGAACTCACAGATGTTCCTGTTGAAATCAGCTGATGAGTTTCCTCCAAAGCCATGTATAATCAAAGTCCTTAGTTCACCTTTAGGGCACAGTCCACTCCTCCCCTACAACCCTTGGTTTATCAGAGAAGTGGGTGAGAAAGAGAATATTTCCTAACTCCTAGAGAGAAGCCTATATCTAAGTGTCCTGATAGTTGGAGATCTCTCTCTTCATAAAGGAAAGGGTTCATTTAAAGGTACTGGGTCAGAGCAGTAAACACACTCATTATTTGATGGTTTCTCTGGTCATTCTTCTTTCCATTCCAGATGAGTCTCAGCTCCAACTCAGGGCAGTGAATTTAGTATAGGAAGGGGCCTGGATTGAGTTGTCAAGAGGCCCTTTCCTAGCCAAGATTAGGGAGAGTAGAAGGATGTAGGAAAGAAAAGATTTGGCGAGCACTGACTCCAGCAAAAGCTTTGATAGTGTCTCAATTTTTCTTTATATTATTCCTTTCAGGGACCATCGACATCTTGCAAAGGGGAGGAAATGGAAACTAAAGAATTCCATGATGATTTAAGTCACCTGACCAATGCCGTAACTGATCTACAAGTCTCAGCCTTAGGTGACTCTCCAAGTCCATCCACCAAGATAGCCAGACTTCAAAAGCTAGAAGAATTATGATGCTACAGTTTCATTGCTTCTGATCACAGGTTGCTTGTTCTGTTTAACCTGAACTCCAGACCCGTGCATTATTTCCATTCTCTCTGCATGCTGTATTGAGAAATGTTTGGCAAATATCACTCTAGCCTGATCTCCTAGGATTTCAGGCTTGTGATGTCCCACCACATAAATTTCTTATGGCATAAACTTCACAGATGACTACCTAGTACCCTCTTATGCTTGTATGGCTATATTCACAATGGATCTCTCATGTAAGACACTTTTCCCTTCTCTGCTAGGTAAAACTCTACTTTACTTGAAGTTTGACAAAAAAGAGAAAGTCCACATTGTTTTGTTTCTGTTTTTAAGCACAAACACAAATGTGGCCCTTAGGGTTCTCATCACAGTAAGCTCTGACTTGCAGGTCTGTTTGGCTGTCTTGCCCACTTAAAGCACAGAAGTAGTCAGATAAGTTCTGTTGGAGGAAACACTACTTGAAATGGAGAAGGCAAAAACTCTTTCCAATTTTTGTTTTATTAAGAAAGTTTTTTATTTATTTTACATACCATCACAGATTCCCCTCTCTTCCTCTTCTTAATCTCTTGAGCATTACTGATAAGGCACTAACAAACTATTACCCTGGGGCCATATTTGAACTATGTACTATTTCCCTAGCCAGAAGACTCAGAATGACATTTTTTTAAAAAAATTTGAAGATTCACTTAAAAGAAAACAATAAGAATAGGTGACAAATGTCATGTGCGAGCCTAAAATATTTATCACTTGTCTGGCCCTTTACAGAGTAGCCTTCCCACTATCAACAGTTACTTCTAACTGGTATTGATTGATTTCAGAACATTTCCGCATATAAACAATTTTCTTCTTAACTCCAGTTGTCATCTTTTCTTACTCCTGTTTCTGAGTCCAGTGATACTGTTTTCTCTACTGTTTGCCTAGTCAACACTCCTTAACTTTGCTATAAAGTTTAATATAGTATGGGGAAAAAAATCACATTCCAGAGCTCCAGGGATCCTCAATAAAGTGGGAAAGCCTGGGTGACTTCTAATTGATGAAGGAATGGTGGTTACCAGCACATTGGAAAAATCCATGTCCTTCCTTCATGGTGCTGTCCTTCCTTTAATGTAAACATATCTATAGCTTTTGAACTCACAAATCAGTTTCACATTGATAAAGTTTTCTATCTATAAAAACGGAATAATACCATTCTATCACAAATCTAAATTTAAACAGAGAATTCATTGTCTTTAGTTTTACTTGTTGTTTGAAGGTGGTTGTGCTGGCTAATTTTTTGTCAAGTTGACATAGGCAAGAGTCGCTGAGAAGAGGAATCCTCAATTGAGAAAATGCATCCATAAGGTTGAACTGTATGCAAGTCCATAGGGCATTTTCTGAATCAGTGATTGATGGGGGAGCACCCAGTCCATTGTGAATGGTTCCATCCCTAGGCTGGTGGTCCTGAGTTCTATAAGAAAGCAGGCTCAGCAAGCCATGGAGAGCAAGCCAACAAGTAGCACCACTCCATGGCCTGTGCATCAGCTCCTGCCTCCAGGTTCTTGTCATGTTTGAGTTCCTGTCCTGATTTTCTTTAGTGATGAACACTAATATGGAAGAGTAAGTGTGGTGGTATTGTGTTCCCCAAAATATTATGCACCCTGATAAATTTATCTGGGGTCAGAGAACAGACAGCCACTAGATACAAAGGCTAGAAAATGGTGGCACTCATGCCTTTAATCCTAGCATTTTAGAGATAGAAATCCCTCTGGATCTCTGTGAGTTCAAGGCCACATTGGAAACAGCCAGGCATGGTGACACATGCCTTTAATCCCAAGAAGTGAGCCTTTAATCCCAGGGAGTGATGGCAGAAAGGCAAGATATATAAGGCATGAAGACCAGGAACTAGAAGCGTTTGGCTGGCTAAGCATTTGGCTGGTTAAGCGTTCAGGCTTTCGAGCAGCAGTTCAGCTGAGAGCCATTGAGATGAGGACACAGAAGCTTCCAGTCTGAGGAAACAAGACCAGCTGAGAAGTTGGCCAGGTGAGCTTAGCTGTGGCTTGTTCTGTCTCTCTGATCTTCCAGTGTTCAACCCAATACCTGGCTCAGGTTTGACTTTATTAGTAAGACTCTTTAAGATTCCTGCTATAAGTAAGCCAAATAAACCCTTTCTTCCCCAAGTTGCTTTGGTCATGGTGTTTCATCATAGCAATAGAAACCCTGACAAACACAGTGGTGGTTGTTTTGTTTTGCTTTGTTTTGTTTTTATTGTTTTGCTTAGTTTCAAATTTCTCAGGCTTCTTCATATGGTTGTAGACAATAATGACCTGCTCACTTCTTCACTGTATAATTTTTCTATTGTTTTTTAAGGCTATTTTACTATTGATAGATATTAGTATTATTTTCAATTTTGTTACTGTTAATGGAATTTCTTTGAAAATTCTTTTACAGAAAATTTTAAATAACACTTGCATTAATTCTTTGTGAGTTTCATTCAATGCATTTTGATCATATTTACCTCTCTTTCCCCAATACCTCCAGATCCACCCCTAACTCCCTACCCATCCAACTTCATATCTGTCCTCTTTATTGATTTTAAACCCATCAAGTCCTGTGTGTGTTGCCCAACTACTCTTAAGTCTGGAGCCTGCCCTAAGGGGTGATTGACCTATCAAGAATTATACACTTAAAAAAGAACTGGCTCTTCCTCTATTAATCTAAAGTTATCATTTGCAGATTTTGTGCATGCTTTAAGTTATATGTGTAACACCCCTGATGTGTCTGGGAGACATTGTTTCATTGTATCCATCCATAACCTATGGGTCTTAGTATCTTTCCACGCCTTCTTCCATGATGATCTTGAGCCTTGTGAGAAAGGAGTATGAAAAAGATGTCCCGTTTAGGGCTTAGCGTTCCACAGCCTCTTATCCTTCTACATTGACCAATCTAGTATCTTTTATAGGCATCTGAAGACATCTATAACCACTTTCCAGACTCATTTAGGCTGACACATTATCATTGCCTTACCTAGAGCTTCGCTCCCACTCACCCCTCTTGAATTATGGTAGATCCTAAAATTGGCTCAGGGAGACAACACAGGATGAAGTTAAGAATATAGAGTACACTACATGGGTTAGAGGTTCTCCCATTACTGTGTGATCTGAAAACTCCACTTGCTGTTTCTATACTTTATGTTCATCAATCATTCAGCAATCATACAGCAATCATAGAATTGAACTAATGTTTGCAAAGCACTTAGAGAAGGTGTTTGGCACATAGTGAGTGGCATGTATCCAGACCTGAAATCTTAAAAACTACATTGAAACACATACTCAGAAATCCACCTTCCGCTCAGACTCATCATTTGATAAAAATAAGCAATTCTCATATTTTTAGCGATACTAAAATAAAATAAAGAAATAAATAATCTAAAAGAAAAAAAACTAACTCCTTGGGAATTAGAAATCATAAATAAACATTTAAAACAGATAGCATATCTTCAAACTTTTGTCAGGAATGTAATATCATTTGCTCTGCCCACAATACATAATTGAGAAACAAATTTTCTTATAAGTGCTTAATACAAATCCATTGACTAAATTAAAAAAATACTATGCTAAAACTGAATTTTGAAATTCTGATCAGGGCCTGCAAAATTCTTGATGGTTAAGCCTGAGGACCTGAGTTTGATCTCTAGAACTAGAAAAAAAAGACACACACACACACACACACACACACACACACACACACGCACACGCACACGCACACACACACACATCTGTAATAACAAAACTCATGAAAAAAGATAAGAGGTTGAGACAAAAGACTTGTCTAAGACTTTGAAACCAATTAACCTAGAGTACGCATCACAGGAGAAACAAAATATACCCTGCCTGAGCAAAGAGGAAAGAGAATCAGCTACCAAAAGTTGTCCTCTGAAAACCACACACCTCCTTGGCATGTACATGTGCATGCATGTGCATACAGAGAGACAGAGACAGAGATGAGAGAGACATACTATTACTATTACTCACTGTAATAACAATAATAATTCTCATCATTGTATTATCAAACAAAATAAATTATCAAAATGTCTGACATAGTCTGTTAAACTATCTGGGAAATGGTCTTTAATTCAAACTAAAATATAAATATAAAATCTAATTCATATCCTCTGTATTCTGGTAATTCTGTAAAATAATATAAAAGTAAAATATACCATATTTTCTTCCAAATTCTTACATTTCTGCTGAATAACCACCCATTGCATCCTTGCTGATGATCTGTTGAATTGCAATATCTCCAAGGCAAAGCTTCTACATATGAGGTGATCAGAGACTAGGTAATGAGAAGTACTCAGACACTGAAGCAGAGCTGTTTTCATTTCAAACACCAATAGAAAGCCAATTGGAAGTTTCACTAACAAGTCCTCAAGCTGAACTAGTACCGCTACACTCCATTTTAACTTGACATATGTTCTACGTGTACTAAACGTAATGTTCAAATCAAATAATGCAAAATAAATGTTGATTTGGCCACGTGTTTATGTGATAAAACTTTTGTTCTCATCGCGTGTTATTTTCTAAATCAATAGACTATTCCCATCTTCCTCAGTCTTATGCAAAGTCAGCCTGTTTTCTAGGGGTGATACAGACAACCAGAGAGAAAGCAGGGAGAGCTGTGTAGGCTGCAGTGTGTTGGCACGTGTTTAGCTCCCAGGTTTGTGAGGAAGTGTTCTACGTGCAGTGGTTAGCACTTCTATGGTTTAAGTAATCACAGCATGGCCCTTTTCAAGAACTCAGAGATATGCTCCTGGGGATGGAGTTAGAAAGGAACCCTGGATTCCTGAGCCAATGCAAGCTGCCTCCAGCATACCACAGAGTACAGATAAGTAGTGTTTCAACTTTACTTTGAGGAACTACCTTTTAGTCAATTCATGATGGACGTGACAATGAAACCATCTCGCATTTGCCTGGAAAAAAACTATTGCTGAGAGCTGGGCTTGGTGGTGGATTACAAACCCAACTTTCGGGAGACTGAGACAGGATAATCACAAAGACTTGTGGGCTACGGAGTAGACTCAAGACCAGTCTGGTCAACTTAGTAAAAGAAAGGGTGAATGTGTGTGTGTGTGTGTGTGTGTGTGTGTGTGTGTGTGTGTGTTTATCTCAATGTGTTAGAGTACTTGCTTAGCATGTACATGGCCCTAGGTTCAAGCTACAGGACTAGATAAGTAAACAAACAGATGAATAAATAAACAAATAAATAGCTATATCTAATTAAATAGATTCTCTCTTCCAAGGACCTGAATCTCAAGAGGAGCACAAATAAAGAGAAAAATATCCAAAACTCTAACAGCTCTATTAGGTCTAATTTACTGTCTTAATGAAACAGTTTTCCATTTGTTTAACATATTTATGTTAAATGTCTTAAATTCTGATGATAATTTTTTGCTTAACTTCCCCAGGGTCAGTCTCTGATTTACCCTGGAAAGCAATGGGTTTGGTATTTATCAGTTTGTGACAAGGTATGTCTAGTCTATAAATAACAGCTCCAGAACACTCTTCTCTCAAATTCATTTTGAGGCTGGTAGGGGAGGGAACCACAGTATGGAAGTCAAAAGTAATTTACTTATAAAGGCACAAGTTGACACACCTTTCCCACCTTTTTTCATTATGCCAATTAATTATCTCTAACATTAATAGAGAGTAGTTTGGGTGGTGGAGGAGTCCCACATAGTGCTGCCACTCAAAGAGAGACTAAGGGAACATGAGTGCTTAAAAGGAAAAAAAAAGATTTTATTCCTTTATGTCCACATAGCAATTCCTAAGTGGACAACCTGGGTCACTGAAAGTCTCTGGTCTAATAAACCATTCTAACAGTCAGGTTGGTCCTACATTCATCTTGCTGGCTCAATGTATATAAGGTATCATGTCATCTGCATAGTTCACATTGTGTTTCTACCATACTCAGTTCAGAAGGAAACAGAGCAGAACTGAAGCATGTTCACATTCCAAGGACAAGAACTTAAGGAAAACAAAAACAGATAAACAAAAACCCAGAAATACCTGGCCACCCACATACCCTGCTAAACTCAATTACAATGAAATACAAAGGAAAGCATTATGTGGAAAGCAAGCCAGCTTTCCGACAAAGGCCTTTTAGAATCACTTACTGCTGCTGTTTTAACAAACACCAGAGCCACAGATCAGAAATATGAAACATGTCCCAAATGATTACTATCAAAAAGCTCACCTCTGCGTTTCTTTGCACTGTATAAAGAACAGACATCCCAGCTCTAAACAAGAATGGGATGGGACACTCAAATGTCTTCATCATTTTTTGAATATACCATAGGAAATACTTTAACAACCATCAAAGTATTAAATGTTCAAAATTAACTTATTTCTAAGAAAAATCAAGGCCAATTCAAGATTATTTGAAAGCAGTATTTTTTAAATTATTATTATTAAGAAATTTTCAATTCATTTTACATACATACCAACCACAGATCCCCTCCTCCTCCCTCTTCCTGCCCCACAGCCTTCCCCCCTAACTCACCCCCCATTCCCACCTCCTCCAAGTCAAGGTCTGTCATGGGAAGTCAGCAGAACCTGGTACATTCAGTTTAGGTGGGTCCAAGCCCCTCCCCATTACACCAAGGCTGTGCAAAGTGTCACACCTTAGGCACTGGACTCCAAAAAGCCCACTCATGCACCAGGGATGGATCCCGATCCCCCTGCATGCATGCCCCCCAAACAGTTCAAGCTAAACAACTATCTCGCATATCCAGAGGGCCTAGCCCAGTCCCATGGGGGCTCCCCAGCTATTGGTCCACAGTTCATGGGTTTCCACTAGTTTGGCTGGCTGTATCTGTTTTCCCATCATGATCTCAATGTCCCTTGCTCATAGAATCCCTCCTCTCTCTCATCGATTGGACTCCTGGATCTGTTTCCATCTGTCACTCGATGAAGGCTCTATGATGACAGTTATGGTATTCACTAATCTGGTTACCAGAATAGACCAGTTCAGGTAACCTCTTGACTATTTTCTAAGCTTGGATCCTCATATGATACTTTCAGAGTTTCGCCTGTCTGGGTTATTTCTGTAGGAACCTGCTTTATTATTTTGCAAGGAACCTAATGTTCTTTTGTTGATGTTGTTGTTGTTAAGTCTTTTTCTTTAAAGGTACTCACTTCTAAACTCAATAAATTTAAGGGGACTTTCTATCACTCTTACAAACAGAAAGTGTCATTTGCCAACATAGAGGACAAACTTAAAAATAAATAAAATTACTTGATAATGTTGGGAAGTTACACCAGCTTGATACTGCTGGCTGACAATCCCAAGTCAACACTGGACTTTGCTCTGGTCCAGAGGGAGGCAGGAAGAATTGAGACAATTTAATGATATATTGGCAATGAACTGAGTCTTTATTCTTGATATAATCTGAAGAATTGAAGAGAATTTAAATAAGATTAAATAACTATATTCCTTGGTGTGATTCCTGTCCATGAAATACCTAAAGCCACTCTTTGTAAGAACCCCCACGCTGTAGAAAAACACATTACTACTCATTTGCACATGGTTGTGATTTTAAGTGAGGAGAGGATAAGGTTGCAATCACCACACTGAGAAGTTCCAATAATCTTGCCAATGTCATGGACTTTGAATACTGTCATTCATGTATGTCCAGGTGGTAGAGGGATGAGCAAATGTCATCCTGACTCGCTATTGTCTCAGACCCGTGAACTGGAAAGAGTATGTCACAGAAGGTTATCCATCCATGCACATGGGTCTGGAGTATGAAGTATCTCTCTCTCTCTCTCTCTCTCTCTCTCTCTCTCTCTCTCTCTCTCTCTCTCTCTCTCTCTGGTGTCGTGTTATTGGCAGATGATTTTCTGGCTGCATAAAACTGGTTTCCACAGCCACCTCTTTTCAACATGCTCTCAGGAATGTTTGTCTGAGATGCTGTACCAAATGCTTTAATCAACCAAGCCTTTCCCTAATGAAAGGAAGATGATTTGGATACCTGGTCTGCAAACTTAGCCTATAATTATGCTGAAGATTTGGTGCCTTTGATATTGCAAGCTTATGTTGCACTCTAGGAAAACATGCTCCTTTTAGAAGCAGTCAAGAAACATGAAAATGTTGTGGGAGCTAGTCAGTGACATCCATGTATGGCTAAAGTCATCATGAAAAATAGTCATCGTGGCAACAGAAATAAAAGAACAACTCTTAGAGCATCGAAGTGACCAAAGACTTCACACACACACACAGGAAGTAAGAAATTTCTTCATGCTAGAGGATAAAGTTTAAGCTTAAATAGCTTGTGGTCATGGTGAAATATGTATCTTCATGGGAGTGAAATTTATTTGACAATGAGATATATTCAGAATTACATAATGAAACAATGTTGATTCAGGGAATACAGAAATGGCATACAAAAAACACATACCTGCACTGTTCTGGCCATGGTGCTCTTTACAATATGGGCATAGTTTATTTATTTTTCCTAATTCTAAAGACTTAGAAAGGAAGGTAAAGATTTTTTGCTTTAATCAAATTTTAGACCTTACTGGCAATCAGATGCTCAGGGTCACTGTGTTATGCAGCTTCAGGTCACAGACCATCCTATTTTCGAACATCTCTCATTTTTTCCCCAAGACCGTTTGCCCTCATCCTCAGGGCACCACGAGAGAAGTCCATACTCCTGAGCTCTTGAGATGCCCAAGTGTTCTACCTCTCAACTGTTAAGACTGATGTATCAGGAAATTACATTTCCTCAAGATAGTTCAAAGCATTCCTTAGGTAAGTTCTGTAGGTAAATTGAGAACCACTTAAACATCTGAACCATTAAACTCGCCCTGAGCATCTAGTATTTCTCTGTCCCTACCATATAAGCAAGACTTCTCTTCACACTTCAGTGTGATAGATAAACCTTTCCTAGAACATTTGCCTCATCATATTCTCTATCTTTTCACGATTCCAAACCATGAAATTTTATGTCTTTCTAATCCATCTAAAGTCATTTCCTTTGTGTCCTGAGGACATACACTTGGAAATATCTCAATATATCTTGTGTCTTCATAATTCTGTAATCCCTCATAATTCTGTGAATAGAAGCCATCATTGATAACTGTCAGGGAATAGGACCCAAATATCTTAATTCTTAAAAGAATATTATTATAGCCTTTCTAGTATTCAAAGGATAAAGGATTTTATCTGTGGAAATATTTTCAGCTTCACTTTAAACCAAGATAAGCCAGTTTTCCAAACTATGGCTGTAGTATAATGATCCTTAATTTACATTTAGAAAAAGGTATTTAAACTTCCTCACATATGTATGCATTTATTTCATGTAACTGAATTGCCTGGTAACAGAAGGCATGAAGGTTGCTGTCAGTGTGGAAGAGTTCTGAGTGGGAAAATGCTACTGCATGTAACTGCTTGTTTAATGACAAACTCTTTACATTAGGGGTTATATGTCTATGTATGTTATATGTGCATATGTGAAGGTGTATCTTGGCTATTTGCAAATAAGTTTGTGAACAAGAACATTAAAGATGGTTTCATTCCTCTTAAAGGGAATCTCCTTGATCTGATCATTTCTACAAAATCACAAAGAAACAAGGTTTCAGGGTATAGAGAAAGGATTATGTTACCAAATTACTCACTCAATTATTGAAGCCTTTTTAAGATGTTCAGGGCAAATAGTCACTCAACCCCCACATGAGTTCTTTGAGTCAAAAGGAATTTCTGGAATTGTCTCTAGATGACTAATGCTGCAGCTTTTCATCATACATTTCCTGAAGAGAACACCTTGGTTCTCCTTTGGGGAATTGCTATTCTCTATTCTCTAGTGTCTGCTGTCTTAATGGGCTCATCCGTCGAGGTGTCCCTTTTCTGTTAGTCAAGGAGCAGCCACGTGATCCCAGCTATGACAATCCAAATCTATCACCCAGGGATTTAATTCTCAGTGTTAGGAGGTAAGAGAGAAAAACAGTGGGAACTGATTTATTCCAGTGAATGTGCATTGAAGATCCTGGTATCCCAGAAATGCTTCATTCTTCAACTTTAAATTTCAGCTCTGTAAGCCCCCAACACCTTCACAAATTCAATTTTGTCTAAAATTAGGCAAAGCCAATTTATATTAATTGCAACAAAAAAAACTAGCAAGTACTCTGCTTAGTATTATACTTATTTAACTGGGGAAATAAAGAAAGAATACCCCCTCTTTGGTAGTATAGACCTATGAATACTTGAATATTTAGCACAATTTTCATCAATCAGTCTTCATTTCCTTATACAATATTTTAAGAAGCTATGTTATCTTTCCATAACTTCTTTGTGCTGTGTTTCTGTGTCTGCATTCATCACCTTTATTGTCCTCTACTGTTAGATAGTCCTAAGAATATTTAAAATGTGATAATAAACATGTGTGTACTTTTTATGCTAGCATATTTTATATAGTAACTTGCAAACACTGTATAGAAGAAACTGTAAGAGATAAATGCATACCTACATGCATGTACACACACACACACACACACACACACACACATACACACACACGCATGCACATCTTTATAATAAGCTGGATTGTAGCGAATTGAATTTGGAACACTCTATGCCACAATTTTAAACTTTCTTCATGCCCTCTCTTTTGCTTTTAGTTCATTGTGGTATCTTAAGTCTCTTTGGTTTGGCTTGGCTTATATGTTAACTTCCGTTGCATACAACACTACGTTTCTGGCCACCACTATTCATGGGCTTTCATCTTTTTGCCCAACTTTCAAAGATTCTCTAAAAATACTTCCATTTCAGGCACATCATCAGTCAAGGGCTTCCCTTTGAAAACCTACAGATTCATTTTGTCAAATAAATAAGGGAAAAGAAAAACCTCCGGAATTCCTTTCTCAACATGAAACAATTGCTTTCTCCAATTGTAGTATTTTTTTCCCTCTTGCTTTTCTTTCGGACGAAGTTAAGAACCTCTGCAGGAGTCTATTCCTTGGACTCTTCTGTGATTTTGTGTTTTAGTAAATAAGCTCCTCCAGTTGATCAGAGAGATACAGGCTTCTAGTCAACATGTGGCAGGGCCTGAATCCAGATCACTATCAACATAACTTTGCACCCTTTTGCCTATCTATTTGATTCTCTTCAAACAAGCTCCAACTGACCTACGTGACTCAATCCCATCAACACATGCTGAGGACCTACTATGCACAGGGACCTATGGACATCAAGTGGAATCAGACATGCACCCTGCCCTCCAGAGCAGATGGACACATAAACAATATGGCAATGGAAAGTGATGAACGTCCTGGTACAACTGAGCCAGCACACATGGCAGTGCTTCAATAGGCTTGATGAACATGGAATGAGAAAAGGTGTCAAGAGGTGACCTTGAGATGGCTATGGGAAGATAAATAGGGGCATGTCAGGCAGACAAGGGGGCATTGCAGGCCCTTGAAAGTGAATGTGTCATCTCAGGTGTGAAGAGAAAGGGGAGTGATCACTCTCTCCTGTCCTCTGTAATTGCAGCCTATGATCATATTAGTCTTGCTGGCAACCACAGCACACAGCTGGCTCACAGAGCGCTAAAACCACTAGCTTTCCTGCACTGTTTTGCCACATCAACCCTCATCATCCATGCCTGTGAGTCATTATTCTTTATCAAGGAAATAAAAGGGAGCCCTCAGATCTTTCATGTGTCTCCTTGAACACTGGTCCTCAAGTCTAGAGAACAGAGTATCAGGCCTATGTCCCTGGTATGCAGCATGAAAGCCCTGAACCACCACCGACTTTCCCTCCTCTCTCTCTCTCTCTATTCCCTCTCTCCTTCCTCCCTCTCTCTGTCTCCCTCTCTGTGTGTCTGTGTCTCAGCCTCTGCCTCACCCCATAGCACATCTTTGAAAATGGCATGCTCTGAGCTTTGCAGAAAGCAGAGTGCTCTCTCAACAAGTTTCACAAAGGTTTAGATGCAGTTTTCTCCCAGCTGTTGTCCAGCGTTCTCTGAAACCAAGCAAAGCAAAAGAAACCAAAAACATGTTTGCAAAAATCAAATTAAATCTGAGCTCTGATGGAGTTGCAGCTATCTACGCCCATGTGGGCCACCTGCCAAAAATGTTTTTAATATAATAATCACTCATCCATACACCCATAATAATTGATATTTGCAATTTGATAATGCTTCTTAACATGTTTTATTTGTTTCAAGTTCCTCCACTTCCCTCCTCACCGTATTTGCCCAACAACCCCCTGCGTCAGCACATTCATGGCTCTTAATGACCCTCTCAGCAGCTACTGATCAAAGTCAAATTTTAATTACGATTCTAATTTTGGAAGTTTGTTTCTTTTTAATCTGTACTTTTAGAAGAGTCAAACGTGTGTTCGCAACAGCTCATAGGAAACACATCAAGCTGTAGGACTCTTTAATTGGAAGTTCAACTAGTTTGAGCTTCATGCTTCCTACCTGCTTGTGTCTACCAGGTGATTATACCTCCTGACTATAAATTACATACGTAACCACTTCGGTCCAGCCTTGGAGACAGGCAGAGAGAAAGAGGATGTGATTGTGTTGCTTTGCTCTAAAAGTTTGAGAATGGCTACCCCACTCCCAGTACTCAATGCTTTGCACAGTTGCACTGAATCCACTCAAGTCTTCTCTTCACTTTAGTAATATATTTTTGTAAGAGTATTTTGTTTCAGCCTTTGGGATATTCATTTTTATAAAAACACCTCAGAATCTCCATCTCTGTTGCAAACTTTCTTGATGTTTCCAGATAAAAATCAGCCCACTTTAGTAATCTCAGACCATTTTCTGTTATATTTAATATCAAGTACTGATCATAACAGCATTCATTGTGTGTATATTTTTGCACAGGAAATATTGTATTCATCCTCACAAAAAGCCTATTGTATACTCATTACCCTCATTTTATAGATGAAGAAACCGAGTGTCAAACAAATTAAAATGTACTCAAAGTTAAGTACCTTTTTAAAATGCCATGAAAACTGAAGGACTAATCTATTGCAGTAAATGAAAAGAATGTATCCCTCCACATTCTTAAAATAATCTCAATTTGAATAAAACCATGCATAAGAAAGAGACTGTGTCTCAAATATCTCTAAATCTAATAATGTTTACAATGTTGTCATCTAATATACATTTGGGCTGAATAATTCCCTCTGGAAGTACACACAGAAATGTATTTACAGAGTTGTTCATGAAGAGAAAGAAGTGAGTCTTTACAAAATTGTTTTTAGGGTTCTTAATAACTTCTTCAGAAATTAGGCACTTCAAAAAGACAACTAAGGAGATGTTTTGATAGCACCAGAAATATTCAAGTGAAAGAGAAGTGTAGAGATTTATGTACCAAGAGTGCCAGCATATGTTAGGGCACAGTTAAGGTAATCATTCTTAGAGCTACAGAGGACTTGGAGATAAAAATAATTGTTCTTTTTGTCAAAGTAACTCACTGTCAAGCACAGAAATGCAGTGAACACCAGCCTTTGCATTTATTCTTTCCAACTGATTTTTGATACAGTTTTATATGGTAATGATGGGGTATTTGTTCTGGAAGATATGAGTGAAGGAGTGTGTGTACATTTTGAGGAAAAATAAGAGGAGAACTCAAATGGCATACATAGAAGAACTCTAGGTAGACTGGAAGAATCCAGGAAGTCAAGAGGGGAAAACTACCAAAGGATATTTAAAAAGAAAAAAAACAAAATGTAAAAATTGGGCTGTGAATTTTTAGCTGTCTCATGTACTGTACCAAGTGTAAATCCTTTCCTTTGTAAGATCTTCAGGAAAGTGTACATCAAGTCACTATGACTTGATGAAAGGAGTTTTCTGCAAAATAAAAGTATGTTTCATTTTATATCTGTAGCTTTTCAATGTAGTCCAAGGTGGGGAGCATGACAAAGTCACAAAAGTTGAGGTTGAATAAATAACATTCACCACCCCAGATAGGGAAGAGATCCATAGTCAATTTTACCTCCACCCCAACACATGTCTTTTAATGCAGAGATATTTATACTTGGTTTCTTTCCCTTGACATTATCCCATGACAAAGTCTCTAATCCTGGATATTACCATTTGGGTAGAAATGATCTATAGTTTCTTGGGCCTTATATTGCAGCAGTATTTTCCAGTAATGTGTGACTCACAGAACATCATACTGTGACACCTTCTGTAAGTATAATTGTTGCAGGTGTAGTCAACTAGAGATAAGATCATGCCAGGCCAAGAGGGCCTTATCCACTTACAAGAAGAAAGGAAGATGAGTACACACAGGATACTGAAGATCAAAAAGGGTACATGTGATGACCTATAATATGAAAAAAAAATGAACTGTCTACAAGCCAAGAAATGTTGGGACTGTGAAACTCCAGTGCTGCTTCTCCCTCGATGCCCCCCTCTTACCTGTGATCTTCAGAACTATGAGAGAATAAGGTTTCTGGCATTCTAAGCCACCCATTTTTCTGTGTTCTGTTACAGCAGTCCTAGGGACTCTCCTTTTCCTAAATCAGTTCTGGCCTTTATCAGTGCTCAGTGAGACAGCCTTCCTCTGTCCTAGACGTTAAAACAGAACATTACAATTGAAGCCGGCAATGAGAAGACTCAGGAGAAATCCCTGTAGACCACACTTAGTTTATCCTGAGACTGTAAGAAAGGAACCAGACATATTTTGTCTATCTGAACCTTTTCTGATACCCAATATCATGATAGTACAATACACTTCAGGAGTTTGGGGCTACAGAAGAAACTGAACAGTAGAAACTATACAGAAAACCAGTAACTGTCATGCTAACTAGCACTACATACTACATGGGAGATATTATTTTTATTAACATAGAGACAGCAAAACTGTCACCCTCTACAAAGTCTTAGATATTCTCCCTCCATACATTGTAAAAAATAAAATATACATACACACTTAAAGTTAGGATGTGATCTGCCACTTGGAAGTTTCCTTATTGTAGCCAGGTCCAAGAACATGAGATGTGCTCAAGAGGAGTATTGTTCTAGGTCTGGAGAGCTGGATCAGTGACCGAGAACACAACACACTTCATGTTCTTACATGAAACCCAGGTTTGTTTTCCAGAATCCCACAGAGTGGCTTACAACAGCTAACTCTAGTTCCAGAGTATCCAACACCTTCTTCTGGCCTCTGTGGACACCAGACACCCAGATACACGCACACACACACACACACACACACACACACACACACACACATACATATATACACACACACAGACATATATATGCATGCAGACAAAACACTCATACACATAAAGTAGAAATAATACATAAATCTTTTAACAAGCACTATGCTGCTCTTCTCAATGACTATTTATTTCACTCAACAAATAGTCAAATATGTATTGAGTACACATTATAAGTCATTGTGTTTAGTACTTAAAAACAATTTGGTGTTCAAGATATGGTTAGGGAGGAAGAGACATAAACATTACAGCACGGGCCTTTAGGGATTCATAGACTTCATTGATACTTAGCTAATTCAGGAATGAGCTGTAAGCCTTTCTTTTGCAATTTTGGATTGTTCAGTATCGTTGCCTAACATGATGTCCAACACCAGCGTCTCTACACGGGTTTGTTGTTCTCTATTCATCTTGTGTACACAGTTACTCTAGTGAGTGATAAAACTTTGTTTCTTGGAAGGAAATGATCCTCAAGTGAGTGGTAAAACTTTAATGTCAGATGAAAAAGGCAGACAACTTGCCTTGTGCTTCAACATACCAGGAAGCGCCTACAAGCATGAACTGTGAGAGAAAGCATGTCATCTTTCCAAATCCTGTCATTGTGGGAACTAGAGACTTTAAGAAATGCCATGATGGGCCACTAATAAATGACAAAGGTTTACTTTACTGAAAATCAGACAGAACATATTTTCATGAGCTTATTGACTTTTTACTTTATTTCCAAAGTATATGTTCATTTCTATGGATCATTTGTTGAGAGAATTATTTACTTTTCTATTGTTTTATTGGTAGCTCTTTATATATTCTAAATATTAATCTACTACCAGAAACCACTATAAGATAATGCAAGCAAAATAGTTCAAGGTCTAGGCAAAAGCTATAGCTTTCTGAACAGGACTCCAGTAGCTCTGAAATAAAAGTAAGAACTGATAAATGGGATGGAATCGAATTTAAAAGATTCTGGACAGCAAATGAGTCAATAAAGACAGAAGACATCTGTAGAACTGGAGAAAGTCTTTGGAATTTAGCTGCAGCATAATGAAAATAAGTATGAAAGTTCCTCAAAAAAATTATAAGTAGAACCTCCATATGATCCAGCCATGCCTGAAAGGTCCCAAGTTTTCTACTAAAGGAGATTTTTGCACACCACTGTTTATACCACCACTATTCACAATAACCAAACTTTGAAATCTCACTGAGTATCCACCAACAGGCAAATTAATAAATCACATACACACACACACACACACACACACACACACACACACGTGCGCCAAACCATATACACTTGTTTTCTGACCCATCTTTTCTAGAGAGACATCTTTGTCACTTCTGGTGAGACCGAGCACCTGATTAAAACACCGGCTTAGGAATCTCACTTGAGGCAACCAAACATACACCTTCTATCAGCTTCATCTGTGTTTATCTCTGTCCTTTATCTAACTGCTGTCTCTATTTCTTAATCAACTCCACACTTAGGAAGCAAAATCTTCTGTGTTACTTATCTGGCCCCAGACAGTAATCTCTTGCGGTCTCTCAGCACTATCCACTAAGACTCTCTATATCTCTTCCTACTCCCTTACTGTAGTACTCTAAGTTCCCTTCCTAAATGTTGGGGTCATGTGCATCATAGCATATGTGATGTTCAACTTTTTCCACACAGATTCTATAGAATGCCACAAAGGTTACTCTGTGGCAGTTTCATTCTGACTTAAGTTAGTTGGGTACTCATTTTTAATCTTCCCTGTCTAATCAACCTTCACCTTCCCACACCATCTACTGAACTCCATCCCCATTCCCAACTACTTGCACCAGCAGCTCCATAATAACCAGAGCTTAGTCTTCCAGGAAGTTTCTAAGGTGTTGTTAGTAATATCAGGAGTTCTATTTGACCATCAGAAAGACATTCTAAATGTTACAAGGCCTTTTTTTTTTGTCAAAAAGAAATACAGTGGGACTATATTACCATTTCGTTCAGATCCTTGATTCTGAAACCCATTTATCCTACTACACCAGCATAAGAGTATACCCCAATTTCAAATATCCATTGAAATATCCCTCTGCCTACATTATCAATAACTCTGGCGTCTTCAATTATGAAGGAGCTATTCATTTAAAAGTATCAGTTTTGATTCTAAAAGATAGTAAAAGTGAGTAGAGGCCTGGTTCATGTTCATATAGTGATGCCTAGAGTGCACAAGATCTGCCACTCATCTGTCCTTTTATTTTTGGAAAATACTGTTCTCTGGGAGGTGTTGGGTTTTTTTCTATCAGTCAGTTCGGTCCATCTCAATCCATGAGAGAAATTCTAGATGCATATATTCATCTAGGAGACACGTTGGCTCCTATGCAAATTTTTCAGCTCCCATATTTATCTGGTAACCTCTGCATTTCAAGTGAGTTAGGGGGAAGCAGCTTTGTTCATGATCCAAAACACTGGGTTGGTATTCCCATCCGTAACCTCATCTTTCAAAAGATGAGTGAGTCTTTGCTGACAACATAATGAAGCTCTAAGCTAAATAGCTTGACCAAACCTAAATAAGCAACGAATACCCAAACAACCAAGACATTGAGTAACACAAAATAAATTCCACATCACCAAGAACCTCACTGAAATATCTTATACCCAGAAAATATGTGTTTGTCTGTTTGTTTGCCAATATGGAGCTTAGAACTTTTTAAAAATATAAATGTCTTTAGAACAAACACTCTCTAGTTTCCCATAAGATCCAAACGTAGAAGCTTCTAGTACTAGCTGCTGCCTTATTTCTCTGGGTGTTTGAGTTGGAGCACTTAGTTACAGGTCCATACAGTTAGAAAACACCCTAAAAGCATGGGAAGAAATTAAATATGTGTGATCCTGCACATGTGTACAAGTGCATATATGCATTCACACATGTCAAACAAATTTAAAGAAAATATATAATTTGACAATTTTATGTTTCTGTTATTGATCTTGAACCTCTTTTTCTGATTCTTTCTGAACATCCATAGACAAAGAGAAGGAAATTTGAGATTCATCTATAGAATAAGAGGCAGAAACATCATAATCAACCATGAAAGTGAGGCTTTACTCAGGCCCATGGTACTTTGATAGTCAGAAGTCTACTGAATGGTTTAAAACATCAATTGCATGGAAGGCATTGAAGTATATTGGTCACTGTCCTGTGGATTGCTTCAGAGCCTATCTCCTAGTGATGAAGTGTCCTGAGGGTTAATAAAGAAGGGGGGCTAAAAATGCATCCATCTACCATCCTCAGCAAAGAAACCTTAGCTCTCATCTGTGAAACATATGAGTGGTTCTATCAGGAAAAAATAAAGCAGATGAGAAAACCACTGGGATATGTTAAAATAATTTTTACAAACTACTCTCTTTATAGAATACCACAGTTCATTTCTTCTGCTTGAAAGAAGCTAAGAGTAGCAGTCCTTAACCTTGGTTATGCATTGGAGTCATCAGGGAGATTTTCAAATGTACTTACGCATAGGCTTGGCCCCCAGAGATTCTACTTTATAATTTGTCTTGGGCTTAAGCATTGAAGTTTCTGAGAGCTCCCAGCTGATTCTCATGTGCAGCCAAGGTTGAGATCCCCAACCCAGGAGGGAAAGGAACAAAGTTTGAAATAAAGAAGATGGAGTATATTCCTGGTTCAACTCTAATTCCTTTTAACTAAGCTAATTGCATGAGCTTGGAGTCTCCATTTTGTATGTGCATATAATTGGGGAAATTTCACCCCACCTCAGAGTCCATGTGATTATTATAAACCAGCTCCAGGTGACCAAGCAGGCTATAGAGAGCCAGTGGTTGTCACCAAGAGAGAAATGCTCTCAAATGGCTATTCATAGAGCTCCCCTTTCTGCATCCACAAACACTATTTGGGAAGCCAACAAATCCATAAGGAAACAAATAAAATTATGCAGGAAAGAAAAACTATTGCTGCCAAAGAGTGATCTGAAAGTGTGCTGTCTTGTTGGAATTCATCACTTTGGTCAATAATGGAGCTGTTTTTCGTATTTTCAACACAGGCAAACTAGGAAAATTAGGCCATATTTTTCAGTGGTCCTTAACAATAACCTTGCCTGCTCTTTGTCAGTGATTCTATCTCTTAGTCTCTTTCCAAATCATCTTTGGATTAATTAAGCTTCTGTTTTATCTTCTCTCACCCAAAAGAAGCATCTAAATGGTAACTGTTTTTATTTTTGCTTGGTTTATATTTTGGTGTCTTGTATTTATTTACTGATTCATTCATTCATTCATTTTTTTTCATTAATTCATTCATTATTTTTGTCTGTTAACATTTCCCTTCCTTTCTCCTCTTAAAAAAATAGGGGCATGATGATCTAGTACAACTTGCACAGCAGTGATGAGTTGTGGCAGGTGGTGACCAGCAGCACAACCTAACAGCAGCGTGTACAGGATCTCTCTTCCAGTGAATCAGGAAGTGTTGTCACTGGAGATGGGAGTGTTTGCCATCTTTTAGGCACATGCTAGGTCACAGTTTTTACTCTAGATCCACAGTCTCTGCTTTAACTGACTCCTGTAAGCCAAGATGAAATGTGGTCCATTTCTTTCTAAAAGTAAATAATAGCCATAATTTCACACTTTCACTCTTTGAGAAATGAAAAGGAAATAAAAAGAAGATGCAGATATCGTATATTTGGGGGATAAAGTCAGTCTGCTAGATAAATACGTTATATTTGATACAAATCATGAGCATCAGGTGTTTGCCTGCCATTAGGCTCTGTGTTCTTTGAACATCTGCTCATTAACCTCGACAACACTGAGGAGAGAGTCTTTAATACCTCCCACTTGATACATGAGAAACATATGAAACTCATGAGCTGAAGATGCAGTTTGATCATGCCAGGAAAGAAATTGGAGATGGAATTCTGATGACACATCACATGTGATGTATATATATAGAGAGATATATAGATACATAGATAGATAGGTAGATAGATAGATAGATATAGATATAGATATATAGATATATAGATATAGATATATAGATATACTCAAAAATATGCTGCAAACAAATAACATGTGTACTCGTGTTTACAGCAGTACTATTAACAAAAAGCCCATAGTCACAATCTGGAAAAGCTCATATGTCTATGAATGGAAAAATCGACAAAATCTATGTAGTTTATCCATACAGTGAGTATTCAACCACATAAAATAACAAATACATGAACCTTAAAAATATGCTAAGAGAAAGAAGACAGATGTATATGTCAAATATCACATGACTCCATTTGAAAAATACTTGTATTCAGTAAATACATAATGACTGAATAGATTGATTAATAGCAGAGGCACTGGGAAATAGGGAATGCAGGTGCAGTTGTCCCAGGGTCTTCTTCGAGGAAGAATGGAAATATTTTGGAAGCAGATGAAAGTAGTTTTTTCATAACATTGATAATGCACTAAAGATGACCAAACCACACATTTGAAATACTTAAGCTTGTGTTGTACTAATATTTCCCAGAAAATACTAAGTGTTTTCAAAATGAGCTTTGGCATTGTGTTGACCATAGAGGTGGTCTGAGCTGTCTCCCTCTCAGAGAACCAGCTGTAGAACAGAGTCCAGCCACCATGACTTCAGATCCCCACAGCATTCATGCTTTCTGGCAGTACTTTCCTGATTGTCCCAGCCTGTACTGAGCACGGGAGTTCTAGAGGAGGACCAGTCCTGCTCAGGGCAGAACTCACCTAGTTTACAAAGTTTGTTTCAAAATTCAGTAAAAATCTGAAGTCCCTACCACCCAATGGCATTCCCTTCTCTATTTCCTCTCAAATGGCAGACTTGCATTTTGCTACCCTGCTTGCTTTATTCGGGACCCCCAATAAAGCTCTGACCCATCAAACCCATCTTGATGCCTGCATCTTAGAGAAACCAAGCTGAAACATGGTTAAACAAATGCCCAAAATGCCATAGCAAATGGCCAAGCCCAGGTTACATTTCCATACAGCTAATTTTCTTCAGTTGACCCTAGACACAAAATAACAGTTTGGTGCTAAGTGCCGTCTAAACAATGTTTTATGTCTTTTCTGGTGGGGTGTGTATTGATCTCACTGAAGAATGGTGATTTCGAGCAAAACCACTTGTCTTTCTGTATTTTTGTTTGTAAAATGTAGAAGAGGTCACCCACACACAACCTGGGGTGCCCTTCTATCAAGTGCTCCTGGCTGACCTCACTAATTCATTTCAGATCTTCCTTACCCTAACGCTCCAGATACTTGTTCTACTTGATTTGATTTAGACAGGTTTGTGAGAGAATTCACTGCTTTGCATGTGTAAAGGTCTATTCTAGCTCAGCCCAGCCCAGTGTGATTTAATTATCACACATTCAGAACTGCTGTGCTCTGTGGAGCTATCAATTGGCCAAACTCGACCCCCCACCCCTTCCTTTACAGCAAACTTATCACCACAATAAGCCCAAGACATGAGAGATGGCCTACTCTCATTCTTCACCTTTACTCATGGCCCTTAATACCATATACTCCACCTCTTGGGTCACACTTCATCTCCTTATAACTCTATGCAGTTCAGTCTGGATCTATTGCTCACTCCTCCACAGCCTTAGAACCTATCACTCAGCTTTAGAAACTCCTCATTTAACCCTAACAGTTTCTGTTTCTCTGGAATACAACTGCTGTTGAGCACACTGTATCCACCATAGCTTTTGTAAACAATGGCCCCTCACTCCTCTACACATCTATGGCAGTGGACATAGAGGAAGGAGTCATTATTGTGCATCTAGATCTCTCTAGATTCTAGGTCACTGTCCAACTCCATGAGATTCTGATGGAGGAATGTCTTTTTGTATGCTGCGAACTTGAGTTGCTCTGATTGGTTGAAAAATAAAGCTGTTTGGCCTATGGCAAGGCAGCTTTGAGGTAGGCAGGGAATTCAAAGAGAGAGAAGAAGGAAGGGAAGAGACACCAGCAAGCCGCCCAAGGAGCAACATGTAATGGGACACAAGTAAATACACGGAACATGTGGCGATATATAGATTAATAGTTATGAGCTATTTTAAGATATAAGAGCGAGCTAGCAAAAGTCTGGAGTCATGACCATGCAGTTATAATTAATATAAGCCTCTGTGTGTTTACTTGGGGGACACGAGTGGGAGAGATTTGTCCCGATTTCGGGCAGGCTGGAACACAGGAAATCTTCCGGCTACAGGATTCTCATTTCATATTTACCTTCATTGTATTACAGTTCCACTGATGCTATCCTTTATAGCCTGGCCCTTGGCCATAGGCCTTCATTTTCTTGATGATGTTAATGGCTATGACATTATCAAATCCTTATTATTCCTGTCATGAAAGAATCATGATAAGGACAATATTTTTAATATCCACATAAAGAATTCTTTTGTTGTTTTTATCTTTTTGTCAGAGGTCTCATTATCTCCTTTTCATGATGCTGCCCACCCAGTTTCAGCCACCATATCCTCAGGACACTGTCATGGCCACAGTTTCCATTTCAACTATACTTTCCTCCTCCCGTATCTCCTCTCTGTAACTTGAATCATGACTCAGAAAACCAATCAATGCCCCCCATGCATTAGTTAACCATCACTGTCAGTGCTCTGTTCTCTCTTATTGTTTCTCTCTATACCTTTCATATCTTCCACAGTGCTTTGCAAAGACATTCAAGTTGCTTCACCTCTCCTTCTCCATCATGATCCCCTGGCAAAGGCCCAACATTGGGTAAATCTAATTCTCCCCTTTCCCTGTGCTCACACCAGGGTGATTGAAAGTAGCTGGAGAAAAACGTACACACATGCTTATTCATGTCACTTTGCGATCATTACCAGAGCTCTCAAGAGGGTCATTAAAGCTACTGACAAACCCACCACAGTTCCCAATTCAGCTTGCTGTCCCATGATTCTAAGTGACAGTTTTATTCCTTCCCTTTAAACTTCCAACACCTCCTGCCTTATCCTTCCTGTCCCCATGACATCAATTTCAAATGCACCGAGAAATTATAAGCAGTCAGCTGAGAACTTACCCCATACTCCCTCTGCCACAGTGACTCCCCCTTACTCCTCTTTTCTACCCCTGTTTGCTTATGAGTGTCTTCCTACCCATACCTATAATATATGCAGTCATTTCTTTACTGGTTTCCCATCCTTTCCTCTGTGCCTTGCAATTCCAGAGACAGCAGAAATTCATCTGTAACACTGTTATGTGCTAAGTATCAGAAAAGTGAATTGATGTATGAAGTCAATGTATAATTGCTGGCTATGTGCATTATATTGACAGTTGACTCTTCTGTGACCCATTCAAGCATCATTTGGAATCTCTCCATTATCAAAGTCTGCCCTGTCCTAGAGTGAATTATTCTATAATTTCTGTCTATCTTGTATACCTGGTACTTTCTTTTCCCAGATCCCTAAGAATTAATGGCATTTCTAGATCATCTCTACCAAGATCTGCTCACCTCTTTTGGATAAGAATAAAGACCAAAATCATTTCTTTTATGCAAACTATGAGAATCAATAAGAATAACCCTCTCTGTTCCATTGCTCTGACAAACACATAACTTCCTGAAGCACAACATTACAAGAATTAATATGGCATCACAGTAGACCAGCTAACCAGACAGCCAGCCATGCTAAAGGTAGATAGCAAATCCAAGTCTCTAAACTACCATGTAACAATAAGCAACATTTAATCTGGCATTCAATTAGGTTAAGCAGCATTCAATGGATTTTAAACAAATGACGTTAATCATCAAACAGCCTGCTGCATAAACTTTAATTGGGAATAACACCCCACCCCCTACCCCCCCACCCCCGCAAAAAAAAAAAAAAAAACCTGCTTACCTCAGATAGGACACACAACTGAGAACACCAACATCCAACTTAGCAAACCAGTTAGTTTTCTAGGCTTACATAGTATATGTAAGGGGTTACTTACTGGAACATGGGTGACCCCCAAACAGCCACATCACCTGGAAGTCTCACTCCAACGTAGATAATGATTCCTCCATAGCTGCCTACCTCCTTTCACACACTATATTCTGCGTTATCTCCCCAAGAATAGGAGACCATAAGACCATATGCATTTCAGAGATAATTATTACGTATATCTGGCAGGGAGGAGTAGTGGAAAACTCAGGTGAGACTCTCATGACCCTACTCAGCTCCTTATTAAATGAGCAGGTGTCTGCAGGCCCAATATCAAGGGGTTTCAAATAGTCACAATTCTATGATGATGACAGTCGTGACTGTTGTACTGAGAGAACAGGATTCTGCAACACAGCCACAAAGGATTGCTGCTGTGGTCACTCCAACCTAATAAACTGGAAACCGAGATACCTTCCTGGTAGCAGATCCCACATGGTGAGATCTAGCTCAGCACTTTGGGAAACAATTTCTATTACATTTAGCCTCAAACAAAGCAAATAAGTTTTGCTAGTTCATAAACTAGTAATATTAGGGGAGATAATTTAGAGTCTCTAACTTCTAAAATCTACTCCAAATCTTGTAATTAATTAAAATTTAAGGATAAATTAATAATTTATATTATCCTTAATATTTATCCTTAATATTTATTTATTAATAATTATCCTTAATAAAAATTAAGGATACTGTTGCCCTATCGACTCACAGTAAATTATGTCTGTGCATATATATATATCTATATAGATATATAGATATATAGATATATAGATATATAGATATGAATGAATTTTATTTGTGTTGATGCGAGTATTGCTGGTAGTGACAGAGCCAAACCCCATAGATCTCTATTTGCTTCTATCACTTCAGAGCTCAGTAGAAAACTAACACAACACACATGTTATAACTCTTTCCTGGTCCAATTAACAGATGTTTAACCGATCATCCAACTTTGTACAAAACTGGGTGTAGCCAGTGAGATCATACTGACAAATACTAGATGTAAGGGTCTGAGTTTTAAAATGTTTAAGTGTCTGTCTTAAACCCAAACTTGCAAGTGTTTTATGTATTTCTGCCCTGTTCAATTGCAACATTTCTCTAATGGAAGAAACATCTCAGAGAAGCAGGAAGCGACTTTAACTCTGAGGTTTCTACATGGAGGTTTTTCTGATACAAGAAGTAACAAACATGAATTTCACAGCAATATTTGGAAGCTGGGGCATCTTCTGCCTTCAGCGGGAGCATAGGGATGTGATGTTATTGTGTTCCCCAATATATTGTTCACCATAATAAACTTATCTGGAGTCAGAGAACAGAACAGCCACTAGATAAACATAGAAGCCAGAAAATGGTGTCACACACACCTGTAATCCTAACATTCAGGAGGCAGAGATCTATCTGGATCTCTGTGAGTTCAAAGCCACACTGGAAACAGCCAGGCATGGTGACATACGCCTTTAATCCCAGGAAGTGATGGCAGGAAGCAGAAAGATATATAATGCAAGAGGACCAGGAACTAAGATGTTAAGCTTTTAGGCTTTTAGCAGCAGTTCAGCTGAGATCCATTTGGATGAGGACACAGAGGCTTCCAGTTTGAGGAAACAAGATCAGCTGAGGAATTGGCGAGGTGAGATTAGCTGTGGCTTGTTCTGTTTCCCTGATCTTTCAGCATTCACCTCAATATCTGGATCCCAGGTTTGTTTTTATTAATAAGACCATTTAAGATTCATGGTACATAGGGACTCATGTGAAAACTTAGAAGGATAGATATAATGGCCTATTGAACCATGGGCTATGACAACCACAATCTTGGTGCTCCTTGTTAGTGTCCAGCAGAAGAGAATTACCCTGAGGAGTGAACAAAGGTAGATGAGAAATGTGTGGGCTAGAAAGCTTCTTGCCTCATATCTTGGATTTTGAAGGCTCAGCAGTGAAGGCACCTGCCGAAGTCACCTGTCTTCCAGTCTGCAGCTGCCATGGGAGCAGCATCTGTGAACCCAGAATGAACAGCCAAGGAGAATCCACAACAGTGAATGCATAATGACAGGGTGGATATGAAGAAAATGAGATCAGGTTCCTACCTCACCATCTCCACATCTGTTGTCCAAATGCAATCACCCCATACTGCATCCCACTGCAGGTACCTACGGACTCTCACCGCTGCTTTCAGCCTTCCCCCGCTCCTATCCAAACTCAACCTCACCGCTAAAGTCATATTTCTAAAATGCAAATCTGATCATGTCACTTTTCTGCTAAAAAACTGTTGCTCCCCACTGCCTACAGGCTAGAGTCCAAACTCATTAAAATGGAAGTCAGTGCCCTTGAAAAGCTGGCACTGACCCACCTTCTGGCCTCATTTCTCAATGTAATATTTCCAGACCCATCATGCTCCCTCCTATCTCTCTATAAGCCTTTGCATGGGCAGCCCTCCTGTCTAGAATTCCCTGCGGTTAGCAGAAACCAAAAGCCTAAGCTCAGACAGATTTCAGCAGTGCAACATCAGTGTGGGTTCACATAGTGAAGAGTCTAGAGGTTGACAAGACTCATATTTGGGTGAACCAATGTCTTGTTGGCATTATTAAGGACCCAGTCATTTGCCATCTGCCTTCTTTGCCTTCTGTAGTATTTATTTCAGAATTTGAGAGGCTCATCTCAGAGTTGCAGGATGGATGTCAGTAGAAACTATGGGGTAGAGTATAGCATATATGCATTGAGAAAAGGAGGAGATGGGGGGATCAGGTTATTCTTACTTCTGTTTAAACAATTCTGAAAGTTCTTGTCAGTCCCAACTGAAGTGTATTGATGTCTGTGGGGAACATCTCTACTGTGACAGCAAATAGTTTCTTCCTTAATTTATATCTGATGCTTGTATCACAGTCCTTTTATTAGCACTCTGGCAACTTAAAACAGTATTTATATTGGCCAATGATGTGCAGAACATTTGGTACACATTAACTATTTATCACTAATTGTAACACTAATATAGATATTGCTATCTATGTCCTATTTGTGAAGAAAATGTGAATCTGAGGAATGAAAGAACTCTCACAAGGTAATGCAGAATTGATATAATTCTCTAACTTATGAATTCATATGTCATGGAGATAAAAGTATATTTGAAAACATCTACCATACAGTGGTAACCAAAAAGCCACAGTGGATGGATCCTAACAGTTACCATACTGCCTTATACTTATGGATCTCTCTTACACATCTTAAATCCTTCTTTTAAAAGTCCCAGTTGAAACTCCCAAGGTATTGTGACTAAATTCAGAATCTCTAATGACAAGTCAGCTGGCTTATCCCTGAGTTACTCTACTCCCTGTGGACAAATTCTGATCTCTCTATATCTCAGTTTCCCCACATATCAAAATAGGGTTAATAACAGTTCATACATCATAGAGATGCTCCTGGGGTTGAATAAAATGTAGAAAATCTCAAGAACTGTGCTTGAAGTATTTAAGTACCTCAGTAGGTACACAAGCCTGGGAGTCTGATCACTCATAGTAGAAGGAGAGACACAACTTCTAAAAGTTGTTTTCTGACCTCTATATAAACACTGTGGTATGCATGCATCTGTACACACACACACACACACACACACACACACACACACACACACGGGGGAGAGGAAGGGAGGAGGAGACGGGGAAGAAGGATGAGGAGGAGAAGTCCTCAATAGACAATGCTGAAAATGTACTGTTATTAATACACTATCCTCTCGGGATACTGATTGATATAAAGTAAGTAGCTGATTAAGTATATTCATAGCCACAGATAAGCAATCTCCTTAGTGTACAGAAAGCTTACCTCTTTTCCAAATCTCCCCTCATTGCCTTCTAGCTCTAAAAACAGTTAATATTTGAGTGGCAAAAAAAAAAAAAAAAAAAAAAAAAACCAGACCTGGTTAGCACGGATGATCTCTCAGTGTTGTAGACAGGATTCCATGGTGGAGGATAGCAATCATGTTGTAGCAACATGGAAATTAAACACAGTCTGGTAATCATGAGGTTTAGGTTACTATGGTATCTTCTTACCGCTATGTGAAGCATCGAGATAAAATTGGTACCATTTAGTGACTGTCCGAATCTGATGACTGAGAAACAAAGAGAAACTGAGGCTCATCCTCCCTATAGGTCGTCATCCAGTCTGTTCCTGACCCTGGCCTTGATTTCTGACCTGCAAAATAGAACAAGATGTAATCAGCTTTTTTATTCCAAGAGTCACATAAGCTTTGGGGAAAGAATGGCACCCAGTGGGAAACAGGCAATGAAAATGCTGGTGTGGAAGAGGCTGAAGTGCCCATGGTGGGCAGCACATTACTTTTAGGGCTTTGGAGTCCGTCCAGGTGTGCAAGGAAGGCAGTAAAGAGCCACACACAGGAGAATGGCAGTACATCTCTAGATAAACAGTTCCCTGATTCTGTGTGATAACACTTGTAGGAAAGGCAAAAATAGAGAAACCAACTAGGACTGATTTTAGAAAGCTAAGCAAGAAATAAGGGGAGACCAGACTGGGGCTGTAACAGTGGGAAGGAGGAAAATGCATGAATATGAAACAGACTTCGGAGTAAAATCAATAGAACATGGTGACGGACTTATGTGGGATGGATGGAGAAAGCAATTGAGCATAATTCTCACTTACTTTTATCGAGCTGTGTGAACACAGTCCTTTTAATATGAGAAAAGAAAGTTGGGGATAAAATAATCATTCTATTCAGAAATCAGAACATGAAGTAGGAAAGACCCTTAACTGGTTACAAATTTTCATGTAAACACACATTTTCGTTGTCAGTCAGACATGTGCTTTTTTGTAAGTCATTATGTGGTCTAGTGTGGTGAATAAGTACGTGAAATTAATAGTTGATGAGAAAAACTGGATGAAGGTTCTTGTATCCATGCAGTCACCATCACAGCAAGTGTAGACACAATAGTTAAGGTTTGGGCACTTAGGAAGATGATGGTCTAGTGAAGACAAAGTACCTAATGTAAAACATGAGGGGGGAAGTCAGATAACGACAAATATCTTCATTCTTATGCAAAGCTGATATAATAATAAAGAGCAGGGTTTACATCCTCACCGTGACATGAGGAGACAGCATCTCTAACAGAGGTAGCACACAGATAATCACTGGTCAAAATAATAAGAGGAACCAGAATGCAATCATCCCTTACTGGTCGAGAGAGAGAGAGAGAGAGAGAGAGAGAGAGAGAGAGAGAGAGAGAGAGAGAGAGAGAGAGAACACTAGCAGACAGGTGTGGTGAGGCCAGTCAGGACCATAGACTAGCACCCTGTCACAGGAACAGAGAGAAAAATTGGAGAGGAGAGAGAGGTCCAGATAGAAGGGAGTAGTCAGAAAAAAAAGACCCATGGCTGGCAAGTTGCTTATCTTCTTCATTCCACCATAGTGACCAGTGGGAAGAGTGCTGTAGGTAGGAGCGGCTCTCTGCAAAGAGAAAACTATAGAGAGAAAGAGTGTGGGGTAAGGGGCTGGGAGTGTATCAGGATCCTCTGCAATAGGACTTGAAGGAAAGCCACAAGTGTACCGGGAGGTAGATATCAGGTCTCCTCTGAGGCAGAAGAGAGAAAAACAGGTGTGCCAGAAACCTAGAAAAAGCATCCATATTGATGTTTGGTCACATTTTGAAACTTATTTTCCCTTATAAATCAGTCCTTATCAATAATTCTTTCACTTTGAGTTCTGTGTAGTAAGGAGGTGTTGGGATTCTGTGCTCTTTGAGGTGGGGAAAGGGTTAGGGGTGAGGATCGGGGAGTGGCGGGGGGGGCGTCTCTGCAGGTCTTCACTTATAGACAGGAAGTCAAAAGAAGCAGCAAAGGGGACTTTTTCAAAGAGTGGAGTCTTAGGAGAGGCTTGGCCTGAAGAGGGCAGGTGCTGGGGGTGCATATAGAAATGGCTGTGTGAACTCATTAACCAGAATTTGTAGGGATATCGCGAATAGTTGAAAAATAGGATGAATGATACCTGGTTCTTTTCAGAAATGAGAAAATCCTGGATTCAAAAAAAGGAGAGGCACTGAGGAAAAAAATTGCCATGCGGGGTGTGGAAACTGTTTGAACGCTCGCTGCTGCAAGGCCACACTGCTACTTCTTCCCTTTCACTGAGTGGGGAGTGCCCTTGCTCCTTAAACTTCAAGTGCTTCATCTGTGTGTAGGAACGATGGGAAAAGAAAACGGCAGGAACTTTGGAGAAGATCATATCAACTTTAAGAAGCTAAGGGCAGCAAATTGGTACTTAAAGAAAACTTGCATAAGCAGATGTGTGCCTGCACATATGAGCTCGCACGCGCATGCTTGCATGCACACACACACACACACACACACACACACACACACACACACACACCACTGTACAGCTGACTCAAGTCATCAAGTGGAGAGCGGATTGAACAAGAAGTGAGAGGAGATAGGGAGATCCCGAGCCAGGCTGTCAAAACCAGTGGAAGAGAGTAGAGAGCCAGAAGCAGGCCCATGGCATATATGAAAATTTGATGAGTGACTGAGAAAGGATGGGCTGTTCAATAAGTGTTGCTGGGATAATTTACTATTTCTTTATTTTTAAAAAAAAAATGTGCATCGCATAACCATACACAAACATTAAAGTGAAAGGCAATGTTTAAAAGTGTCAAAATTATTTGGAAATTAATTTTCATCTTAAGGAAGCGGTTTTCAGTAATTCATAAAGTCGGTGACACGTGGAGGAAAAGAATGATAAAATTGACTATTAAACAATAAACATTAGTTCTTCCTAATAGCCCTGAAAGAAAGGAAACTCAAAACCTGAGTAAGATACACAGAGACATCTAGAATATAGCTACCCTCGTCATTGTCTTGCCATTTGCTCATTGTTCTTTGGCTTTTCTTTATAGATTTATCACATGCATTTATATGTATATATTTATACATAGATGTCCCTACATAACGTATTATAGTTTGTTTGCTTTTAAAATATGAACAAATAGAATCATATGCTCTTTGGAGTTGTGGAAACTTGTATTATGGATTCCCATCAATTCATGTTGGCTTAGCTAGTTCATTTTCATAGTTGTATTTCGTTGAACAAATGGAGCACAGTATGGTTGTCTGTCTCCTGCTGGTCATCTTTAGAACTGCATTGAGCAGCTTTGTGCTGATAAACAATGGTATTGTGCACATTCTCGTACATACATCCTGCTGCTCACAGGCTGTATTTCTTTATAGAAAAGGTTCGGTGGATACTTGCCAATGTGACTTGGCAATTTTACTAACTCCTCCCTGACTTAGGTGCTGCGGTTCAAACAGGACAGTCAAACCTACACTGCACAAGTACAGTTTTAAAAAGGAGATGATGGATGAAAGTAGTTCTCAGCTAATATTATATAATCAAGGTCACAGAAAATATGATCAAAGAAATGAGCAGGAAGATAATAGAAAGTTTGTTTTGGCACACTCTCAATTAATCCTGTCCTTTTCATTCTTGCTGAGGAGAAATATCTACCCTGATGTCCAAAACTGTATCTTTTTATTCCAAGCCTGAGGCGAGAGCAGTAGGAGGAAATCAAGGAAGGAGGAAAGAGGGAGAGAGCTGGCTCACAAAATTACACTGCGTTTTAACACAACATAAACCTCACTGAACATGTTTCCTGCCCATTAGCATCACACCCTGCTTTCCCTCTAAGTAGTCTGCCCAAGTCCCTAAATGTATCTGGACCATGCATAAACTTCATTTTCCTCTCCTCTTCTCTTCACTTTTCACTGAACTCATCCACCCACATCATTTTCCCTCGGTGAAAGCCACCGTGCTCATCTGGAAAGATATTAAGCTCTCAGTTCTGTCTGTCACTGGGAAACATTTTCAGATATTCGGTATGAAGATTGCTGAAGAAAAACAAATTGTGTTTTCTCATACCTGCCAGAACCGCTGCGAGTACACCAAATTTAATGAAAGATTGCCATCAGGTGTCTAAACGCTTAAGCTATTCAAAGGTCGGAGCCTGCCTTACCCTCTGTCACATAGGTAACACATGTCACAGTCTCATACTGCACAAGGGGGGGGACAGGAAATTGCACATTGTCACAAAGCTCCTGTCCTGGTGTTCTTTTTGTCCACATTATTCTGGTTTTTTAAAAATATTAAATAGTCATATAAAATACAAAAATATTAAAAATATTGTACAATCCAAAATATCTTCTTTGATAAAATAGAAAATTAAACATTAATCTTTTTCACAATTTAATGTTTTATACTTATTTGTGTGTTGTCTATGTGTGTACACACATTGTGGTGCCCATGGGGAGGTGAGAGCACAGCTGTAGGAGTTGGGTCTTTCCTTCTGCTGTGGGGTCCCAAAGATCAAATTCAGGTCACAAGTCTTGACAGCAAGCACCTTTTGCCACTTAACCATCTTATTGGCCCATTTGCTATATTTCCTGAAATTTAATTATTTTTCATATTACTATGAATAATCTCTTAACCACAATGGTATTAACTAACCATTATGATTCTTCTTTTTGATGGAAGGTGAAATAATAAGGCATTGAAAAAGTTTCAATTTTATGAAATTACAAAGATACCCTTCAGTTTCAAACCAAATAGTTTATTTAATTATCTACCATTGAATAAGTACCTACTAAAGGCTAGAAACTGTGCCAGACTCCAGAAAAGGAGCAGTCGATCCAAGAGACAAAATCTAGCCACATTTGGGGTATGAATTATCTGCAAGGCTCTGAGTTCAAGATGAGTAGTGAACAATAGAGCAGAATACACACATGGCAGCATAGGCCTCCAGATTCAGAACTCAAAACTTCTTTCAAACAGAGTGGACACTCAGAAGACCAAGAGTAGGTGTTATGAAAATGAAACAATGCCTCCTAGAAGGATATGCATGAGCCTTCAGTTGATGCTTGAGCAAAAGGCTTTGTTTAGTAAGATTGACACATAGAAAATCCTGGCTAGGAAACAATGAAGTGTGTTTCCTGGGCACAAGATGAGTCAGTTACTATCTACAAGAGTATGGAAAAGATATGCATGCCTCTGTTCACTGAAGCCATACAAGAGCCAAGATTTGGAAATATCCTAAGTGACTGTCAATTTGCAAGTGGATAAAGAACATGGCACACTCTAACACATATGCACACACAAGTAGTATTTAGTTTATAAAAGATTAAATTTATGCCATTTGTAGCAATGTGGGTGAACATTTAGAACATAATGCTAAATTCAAACAGAAAGGCAGATATTATTTGATAGCACTTAGGGAACACTAAGTGCTCAGCCCTAAATGAAACATCTATATCATCCACTCTGTGACCCAGGGAACATCACAGAAGATATGACAGAAAACCTTCAAGACACAAAGATGAGGATTACCATAAAACACCATCTACTGGACATGCCATGGCTGTGGCCATCATGAACACTCAGCATTTGTGATCAGCTACACAAGACTGACAGAGTGAGGGGTGGAGCCATAAAAGTAGGAAGGGGACTGAGGACAAATTGGGAACAGTAGTGTGTCAGAAGAGTGGATGGGACTAAAAAAACAAGGGTGAATATGATCACAGTAAGTCTGATAAAAGGAGAAAATAGCCAAATTTTTAAAAGGTAGTAAAAAATGGGAAATGAAGACCAATATCACATGTTTTAGGTGCATATTCTAAATTTTATTCTGCACAATATAAATATAATATGAAGGCAGACGGGGAGCTATTTGGAGAAAAGAACTAGTATGGAAAGAGACAAGAAGGTAATGGCAGGTAAACATGAGCCAATATGGCTATGACATACAAAGACACCATAATGAAATTTGTTGTTTAATACACCAACTGACTAATCATTTAAAAAGAAACATACACAAATGGTGATTTAGAGGCAGATATTTGGGGAAAGAAGATCATCAAAAAGTGCCAATTTCTGAGTAATCCTTGTCACCTAATATGCAGGGCGGTGACTGTCACCAATGATAGTGTGTTGTATATGTGATATTTGCTACAAGAGTGTATCTTATGCATTCCCTCAATACATATACACTATATGAGATGACAGACATTTTAATTAGCTTGACTGTAGCAATCATTTTGAAATGTATATCGGAACACAAGTTGTGTGCCTTTAATGTGTTGATATTTTATTTGTCAATTGCATTTCAAGAGAACAGAAAAAGAAATGAAGAATGCTAGCAGATGGAGGGTATAGTGCAGAGAAGAGAATGTAAGAGGCATAAGTAGAGCTGTACCTGATGGCTCAGAACCAGTGGAATCAACAACCAACAACTGGCCCAACTTGAGGCCTGTGCCATGAGAGGGAGCCCAAGCCTAACACTGCCTGGATAGCCAGGAACTAGAGGCTGGATATCTCAGAGACCTAGCATAGTACCAAACACAACTGACAAAAAAAGTCAATGAATTTTTTTCTAATATTCTTCTATACTCTATACTCAGATCAGTACCTAGACCAATCATCATCATAGAGGCTTCATCCAGCAACTGATGGGGGCAGATGCAGAGACACTAGGTGGAGCCAGGGGAACCCCATAGAAGAGGGGAGAAAGGATTGTAGGAGCCAGAGGGATAGAGGACACCACAAGAACACGGCTCACAGAATCAACTAAGCAAAGCTCACAGGGACTCACAGAGACTGAAGTGACAGACCCTGTATGGGTCTGAGCTAGGTCCTCTGCACATATCTTATGGTTGTATAGTTTAGAGTTGGGAGTTGGGGTGTATCTGACTCGTTTGCCTGTGCTTTGGACTCTTTTCCTCCCGCTAGGTCGCCTTATCCAGCCTTAATATGATGATTTGTGCCTAGTCTTATTGCATCTTGTTATGCCATGTCAGGCCTGGGAGGCCTTCTCTTTTCTGAAGGGAAATAGAAGAGGATCTGGGGGAGAGTGGAGGTGGGAGAGGAACTAGGAAGAGTGGATGGAGGAGAAACTGCAGTTGGGATGTAATGTATGAGAGAGAGAGAGAGAGAGAGAGAGAGAGAGAGAGAGAGAGAGAGAGAGAGAGAGAGAGAGACTGTAACTGAAAAGCCACATTGATTAGGAAAAGGAAAACATCCCAAACCAATCCATTGTGCTCAATCAAGGAAGAAAACCCCTACTACAACCTTGTTCTTCTGATTTCTTCATTTTGCTATCCATACCTTCAGATTGATCAGGGTTAGCTTTTCAATATTTTCTAAACCAGCTGTGTGCTCCTTACAGAAGTCAGGCCTCAGTATCTTTCACCAAGCCCACTGATGGAGACCTGAACTCTGGGTTCCAAATGCCTCCCCTCTCCCAGCCTAAAATTGCTCCATCCCCTTCAAGGTAGCTTGGTAAGTAGTTCAGGACACTCCAGATGTTTCCAACCACTCTGGCTGATGAATATATAATTGAAAGGTTCTTGCAGTCAAGCCTTGACTCCCAGTTCAGCTTCGCTTCCTGCAGGTAATTTCTAGGGCTGTCAAAACAAAGTGCCACAGACTGGGTGACACATGCAACAGAAATGCAATGTCTTTCAGCTCTGGAGGTCAAAGTCCAAAATCAAGACTTAGCAAGCCTGGTTGCTTTGGCAGGGTGGTGGTGGAGGGGCATGAGGAATATGTTTGTTTCTAACATCTTCTCTTGGCTTATAGGTGGCTGCCTCACCCCGAGCGTCCTCCACAGTCTTCATTACTGGTGAGTTTGACTCCAGTTACCCTGGAGTAGGGTCCACTTATGACCTCACTTTAACTTACTTCCCTTTGAAAAGACCATTTATTCTAATAGGTCACATTCTAAGACACAGGGCTCATAATGTCAACATATAAATCTTGAGGCAACACATTAAACCTGTCACATCTTCCTTCTCTCACCCAATACTCACACTGTGTTCTGATTCTACTTAAGTTTCCAGAATGCTTCCAATGTCAGGCCTTTCCTCATCTTTACACCTCTGTATGTGGCAGGCCCTTTGTTTCACGCTCAGATGAGTGAGCTTTTACCAAAAATATCGATCTGAAAATTTAGGATCTCTGTAAATTCCCCATATGCACACTTGTTTTTAAAGCAGTTCTAGCCTCTTATGTTTATGTACAACTTTCTTACAAGTAGAAATGCTGCGGTGTAGTAAGTGGCTTGAGCCCTGTCCATCCCCAGCATGAAGGGTGCTTAACTTTTCACTTTCATGCACACAGCAGACATTGTGCACTTGCTTGTCAGACCATGCTGGGTGGTGTTGCCTTCTGTGTTAGCCTGTTGATTTTCCTTTTAGACTGTTTTTGTTGGAGACATTTGACAATGACAAATAACGTTATCAAAGTAATGAAGAAGACAGTGTGATGGATCATGTTGTGAGACTGTAACTTCTTCTATACAGGAGGTACTGAGCAGCCATGTGATTGAAAGGAAATAAAAAGTATTATCCATTGGGTGAGTGGTTGGACTCACAACTTCAGAGTTTTCCACAACCTGTGGCATGTAATGGTACAATGTTCAGTTGGGTTGAAACCGCTGCTTAATTGCTAATACTTCTCATTCCCACTCCATAAATAATACTTTGGTACACAGATTTTAAATGTGCATTTCAGTAAATAACAATCCATTGGCGTAGCTCATGAATAAAGGCATCCCATGGTCAAATGCACTCAATGAAAGCTAGATTCCAAATGTCCCTTTTGAAGATGACAATTCTGAAGTATCTAACAGCAAAGAAGCTCTTGAAAATATTTCCAACATTTCTTCCATCTTAGTTCAGAAACTCTGTATTTAAGCACATGTAGATATGCATACATAATATATATGTTTCTAAAATATGTATATATACATATACTTATACATTTAATAAAACATGCTGTATATAAATTCAGACAGAAAATTGACAATCGATATATTACTGATTGAGAGATAGATAAGTAGATATATACATATATGCATAAATGATATATAATACTACATTTAACTAGGCATTTTATTCTAAGATACTTGCTTTCCATGATTTCTACTTCAGAAAATATTAACTCAGTAACCTTTAATGAACTTATGTGTCTTTTATTCAAAATGCCCATTTATATTTCCTTTTATTTCAATATTCTTGCATTTTCCCCTCTGTTCACATTATTACAGAGTAATAACAAAATTCCAAACAAAATTCCATGCTAGAGATGTAATAGCAACAAGAGTGCAAAATCTTTGACAGCACAGTAAAACTTTTGAGTGTATGTGGAGGTTAAATTTTTAGCACTGAAAGGAACAGTTTTCTTATATAGGTTATAATTCAGGGAAAGCTCTAAGGCACATCTCTGATTGACAAAGATTTTACAGTTGATGACTGTGATGGTATTTTGTGTCATTGTGGCTAGCTCTAGCTCAGTCAAACCCTAACCTAGGTGGTATTATGAAAGTATTTGAAGATAGGATGAAACTCCATGATCAGTTGATTTTGAGTGAGAAAATTTGTTTTAGATAATTTCATTGTGAGTGAATCAATCTATTGAAAGGCCTTGAGAGCTGCTGGGACTTTCCTGATGGTGGGGATATTCCACCAATTGGCAGCAGTTTCCACTCAAGTCTACAAATTTCAGCATACCCTTCCTGATGACCTGCTCTGTGAAGATTAGCAGAGTTGAACCCATGAATTCAACTTGAATGAGATAATTAATCAATAGAGCCCTAACCATGGCAATAGCACATTTAAATAGGCTTCTTCGGTGTTTCTACATAATTTCATAATAATTCACCAAGGCTATATTTTTGCTGATAAGCAAAAAGAATTCTATTATCCCTTATCATTATATACAATGAAAGAAAAATATAAAAGTACTGTAAACACAAGCCTTGGCCAGTTATTAGGGAAATTACATGAAGCAGGACCTGTAAACAAAGTAGTTTCAAGGGTAATAATACAGTGGCATTTTTAGAGAAATATAGAATTTTGTTACAAAAAATATTCCTTATGCATCTTATAAATACAGTCCAACAATTTTGCAAATGAGGAGTTTGATTTTCTTGGGATGATTTTATCACACTCTAAAATGCAAGTATATCATAAAGGAAAGTGCAGCGTTCCAGTGGGGCTCTGTTGGTAAGGATCAAGGAAGTATAATTTTCATGGAGTGTCTAGGTGATAGATGGAACACTGGGTAATTTGCATTCCCAACAAAACCTACTCCTTTCTCCACAATAGGTCAAGTGATTATGACGAAGTGAGAGAATGCTATGGAAGAACAGAGGATGTGCTTGTGTGGGAGTGTAGGGTGAATATAAATAAACATTACCTGTTCCACAGGAGAGAAATGAGGAAAATAATTCACAGTTGAGTTCTACTATATGCCTCCTCAGTGATATAGAGAGATAATGAAGTAAGGTATATATCTCATCTTATTTAATCTTTACAGCCCTGGGAGATAGGTTTTGTTACAAGAAACTCACACAGATGAATAATTGGGTCAATAACTAGTTAGGCAAGGAAACAGGATTTGAATCTAGAGCTATCTGCTATATCCAGGGTTGATGTTGTCATTCCCTACATAAATGTTTCCACTGTGTTTATTCCATCACTATGCTGTATAAACTCTTTTGTATATGAGTGGGTTGATAATGGTAAACAATAAGACATATGTCTGAAATGGTCAAAAAATGGGATGAATAGAACAGTTTTCTGTAGGTAAAAGTGGAAGAAAAGCCAGCTCAATGTGCAGTCACATTGGGGCCTTCTAATGCTCTAACCTATACTCTACATCTGTTAGTTTCTTCTCAATGTGACAAAGCTAACATCATCTTGGAAGAGGGACCCACAACTGAGAAAATGCCTCCATCCGAATGGCCTATAGGTAAGTCTATATGGGCATTTCCTTATTTAGTGATAGTTGTATGAGTGCACAACCCACTGTTGGTAGCACAAACCCTCAGCCATTAAAAAAAGAAAAAGAAAAAGAAAAAAGCAAGCTGAGCAAGCAGGGAGAAGCAACCCACTCAGCAACGTTCTTCCATGGCCTCTGCTTCTATAGGTTCAAGCCTTGAGTTCTGCCCTGACTTCCCTTGGTGATTATAAAGTATAAAAAGAAATAAATCCCCCCAAGTTACTTGTAGTCACAGTCTTTATCACAGCAGTAGAAAAAACTAAGACAATGCCCCAAAAGTAGACCTTGGTCAGACCCAACTAAGGCAGACCAAACACTTGTTATTAATGAGAATTTTGAACACCATTTTTTCATCCATATTATCAGGAAAACTCCAGTTCATCCTTTAGAATCAGGCTGAGAGACAGATCCACATATATGCTAGCCATCTGGAAGTCTCAGACATAGGCAGCTTGATCCAGAAAGAGAAACTGGAATGGGTTTAGTCATGCATGAGCAATACCTACTTTCCATCTTGTGAACAAAGAAGGTCTTGCTTCTTCAAAGCAGGATTCCTGGAGAGATGCTCACCATGACCTTCAAATCCCTCTTCCAGGAAATGAAATGTAGTGGGACGCCCATCCCCATTCCTCCTTACCAGACTAGTCATAAAAAAATTGAAGCCATTTTTGGATTTTGTCTAATATCTTGCATCTATATCATTCAGAAGATAGCTACCTCTCTGGATGAAGTTTGGGTAAGAGTTAGAAATTTGAATTTTCTTGAGAATGCTTTTACTTCTGTTTTCATGGAGTAGTTCTTCCCTGTCACTGCCCTTTGGAAAGTTAGATTTTGTCTAATATTTTGCATCTATATTAGTTAGAATATAGCTCCCTCCCAAGATGAAGTTGGGGGAAGAGTTGGAGATTAAAATTATCTTAGGAATCCTTTTACACTGTTTTCATGAGGTAGTTCCTCCACGCCATTGCCTCTTTGTGGGCACAAAGGGCAACTGAGCTGCTTCCTCCAAAAAGCTCCAAGCTAGATCAGCGCAGTTAATTAACACCAAGGCTAAATATTAAAAACACTTCTTGATGTTGTTCTTAGGTTTACCTGGAGCATCTTGAATTTGGTTAGACTGCTTTCCCAGCTTTTCACATTTATTCCATAATCTCTAGATTCTGAAAGAAAGCAATCAAGATACAAAGATGTCTTTGATAAATGTCTTCCTGCTTCTTGTTCATGTGTCGGGGATGGTTTCATGCTATTTTTTCTTTTTGAGTATTCAAAGATTTTTTATAATGCATTAATCATCAATATAAAAGCCACCCTTCCTCCAAGTCTGAAGCTAGAATTGACATATCATAAACAGAAAACTGTTGTCAGAATTTCCATAATTGACAAGTCAAAAGACAAAGAGAAAAAATGCGGGAAAGCAGGAGGAAGGTACTGACTCTTGGGCTACACAATGCAGTCACCTGGAAGGAAGACTTCCAGAGTCTTATCAGTGACCCTCTCGGAGATGAGTGAGGGAGAGGGAGAGGAAGGGGAGATATATGGTGAAAGAGGAAAGGGATTGAAGAGAGGGGAAGGAAATGAGGAGGAGGAGGAAGGTGAGGGAAAGGGTGAGGAGTGGGAAGGAAAGGAGAAGAATTAAAGTCATGGAATCCATTGCTTTTTATATCTAGCAGGAACAACTTAAAGACACAAAGCTAAAATAGTTTATTTCTTGTATTCCGGTGGAGGTCAGTACCCCCCCTCCACACACACACCCTTCTTGCATTTTCACAACCTATTTTGAAGTCTCAGATGAAATCACAACAGAGCAACGACAATAAGGATACTGGTATATATCCTAATGTTTAAAAAGTCATATTGTTATTCTGCTCATTTTGAAATCAGCTATAAATGGAAATTAAAAGAAATAATCCTTTCTGTGTAACCTAATTGCTATTTCAGCTAATCCTGTAAGGTCAAATTCAAATGCAGAAGTCCATTTACTCAGTCTCAAACTGACTAGGCACTGCATAGCCCCAGTGAAATTAAACACCGCCAATCCTAAGAACAGAACAAATCTACACAATAAAAACCATTTGCTTATTGTTTTTCCTGCGTTATACTATCTCAAGGATGTGAGTTCCTTCTAAAGGAACCAAGACAGGTGGAAGAAACAGCCAATGCCACCCTCGGACAACGTGAGATTGTCATCTCAATTTTGTAAGTGAGAGACAACATCATTGTATGATATTCTGAACATGCATTGATTACTCTCAGGATACGCAAATGCTGCACAGTCTTTTGTTTTTCTCTTTTAAAAGTGAAAGGATTTTCTTCCATCAGCAATTGTGTTAGCCTCTGGGGAACATGTGGAAAAGATAGTCCGTCAGGTCCTTTTTATTCTGTGACTCTATGCATTAGTAATTTCTGTGATCCACAACAATTAGAAGCAGGTTCCAAAGCAAAGCTACAGGTCAGCCAATAAAACCTTCAAGTAGAGGAACAGCAAAGGTTTCAAGGTTGAAATAGCAGTTGAAATGGCAAGAGAATTGGTATGTTTATATACTTTGACTCGTACAATTATTTTTATGTAAAAATGCAGCTATTTTTGAACAAAATTGCTTAGGAGCCTTAATTCCTACATTCTAACAGATTCAATGTTACCATAACAAGATTTTTCTGTGAGTTTTATTTAGAATTAATTCTCACCAGGTTGAGTTTCTTTTGATGGGAGCAACTTCCCAGAGTGTTTTGTTCTGCTGTATGACAATTTCATCTGCCTTCAGCATCTCGGCCCACATTTTCCTTCCCCTTCCGTAGTCCTTTAGGCTTGATCTAAAGTCCCAGGGGAGGTACTTGCCTCATAGTCCCAGGCAGAAAAGAAGTTTCCAGTTATGTTTTGCCCTTGGACACTCCTCCAGGTCACAGGATAGCTGTGCCAGAATGCACTGGCCTATGGATGAATTTGCCTAAATTGTTTGGACAGGGCACGGCACGTGCTACTAGTGACCTGTAATGCTTGACCTTTGTAAATAAACTGCTTCAAAACCCCCCTAACACAAGCCCACATCTTCCCCACTGAACTATTCCTCACAAAATTTCCAGTAACTTATGAGGGCTTGAAATTCCATACTGCTGTCCCCAATTCTCACCGAGAGACCTTAAGCCTCTACCTTAAATGTGTCTCTCAACTCTAACTATGGTACTGGCCACACAGGGGAAGAGAAAAATCACATTCTGACCTCATGTCTTAAGTTCTTTTGTTCCTCCCTTCTCCTCTTCCCACCTTTCTTCCCTCCTTCCTTCTCTTGGGTTTCTATGCTGTCTTCTCTGCTGCCTTCTCCTGGCCCCTTCTTCTCACCTGGCTCCTTCTCATCTCCCTCCCTCTTTGATTCTCTGGCCTATCAATCCTGGAGCCCAAAAGACTTTGATATGCTTCCTGGGAAACTAAATCATCCCCCTCAGCCATGTTACAGCCAGACTTCTCTATAAACTACAATTCGGGTGATGTTTAACAAACTCCCTTGCCTTTTCATGTGAAAAACCATCTTCGAAAGCCTATGCATAAACAAATTTTCTCTTTCAGCCAGACTCCTGATTACAATGACCCTAGTTTGTGGCAAGGGGACCAGAAATAAAGAAAAAAAATTATATACAGGTGAGTGGCTCTTTGGGGTTTTACAAGGTTTAAGGAAGCTTGCAATGTGTGGTTTTCCATGGATGACTGGTCTAACAGGCATAAGTCAGTGATGAGTTACAAATAAATAAATAAATAAATAAATAAATAAATAAATAAATAAATAAAAAGATGATGTCATTTCAATTCAATTTCACTTCAAAGGGGGCACAGATTCAATAAGTTGACTACTTGAACACTGGAAAACAAGCAGCCCCCTTTATTGTGCATAGTATATATTACTGAAATCAAGGACTTTAAAATGGAAAGAGAAGAAGTATCCAACAGGCTCTAACCAACCAGCATCTGAGGTAGGAACTGTAAATAGACCTATAGAAATAAAGAGTCGGTGTTCTGTTTGCCACCTAATACCCCAAGACTCCTCATCTTTTTACCGCAGTTTATCTCTGGAAGGGCTACCCTCTTGGCACAAAGTTGTCAACACATTCTGGAAGGCACTGGTCTCCTCCCTTCCTATTTTCTATCACCATGTGGCTCCATTTTGGATCTGAACTGGTCTTTTACAAAATATTCAAGTAACATGATGAGAGAGCTTATGCTGGTACCAAAGTATAGTGATAGAACAGTCATTGTGCAGTTGAGAACAGAGAATATAGAGCAAAGAGAAACAGGAGAATCTGGCTGGGGGCAGCTTTTCATCATTACTCTGAAGAATCTCAATTGTTGAGTTCGCTCAATGGACAAAAAAAAATTCCCACATTCATGTTTATGAGTAGTATAACTGAACCAAGTGTTCTTTAAAAATTCATTTGAAAAATGTCTTCCTGAGGAATTTGGAGCATGTGTGATTTGGGGGAAAAGATTATCCTAGAAGAATGTTGCTATCCCAAAATCTAAACCAATATCTTTTCCCAAAAAGACCATTGAACTCTGTCTAGTGAAAACCACTTATTTGTGCTATTAGAAGTAAACACAGCCACGCTGGCAAGATCGCTCAGCAGGTTTTAAAAAGCATTTGCTATACCAGCCTGATTACCTGAGTTCAGTTCCTAGAAACCACATAAAGACAGAAGCAGAGAGCTGACTCCCAAAGGCTATCCTCTGACATCTATGTATGAAACCACATACACACACACCATATAAACACACATATACACCATATACACACAGAGAGATGGAATTTTTTTTAAAAAAGACAATCTGAATAAGCACAAAAATCAAAATCATATCAAGGTAATTTTTAAAGAACAATTAAATATAAGTCATTCTCAAATTCCCTGAGCTGGTCACACAGCATGCTTGAATGACTTACAGTATGCTAGCCTAGTTGTGACTCCTGAGGTGGCAGCAGCTGAGATGGGCTTTAAAAATAGGTTTCCTTTAATTGAATTCAAAATCAATTAAAATCCCATTAGAAATATAATTGTTGTGATATAAATCACAAAGTGATATCTTTAAAATAAATGGGGGGCTTCTTGCATTATTAATTCTCTGGATCACATAGGCTGCATCATGCTTTTCTCTTCTCACCTGTCCTGATTTAAGTCTAGGCTCCTGTTACGAAAGAATATTTGCAAAAGCATGTCAGAGGCAAATGCAGACACCAGTAAAATACACTAGTCACCACCGGATATTTTCTAAGAGCGTCAAAAGCCTGCAGACATTCCCCTGCAACTGAGGACACTTTCCAACCATTCATGAAAAAAATAAGACATAGTAAGTGTGCTGATTAATACTATCAACTTATCAGGACCTGGAGCATCCTGGGAGAAAAGCTTCTGGACATACTTATGAAGTACTATCTGTCTTAGATGAATTGACATAGAATGACCCACAGTGACTGTTGGTAGCACTAACCCTCTGGCTCAAGGTTTGGACTGAATAAAAAGGAGAACATGAGCTGAGAACCAGAACCCACTGTCTTTTGCTTCTTGACAGCAGCTGTAATGTGACCAGCTGCCTCAAACCCCTGTTTCCATGCCTAGCAGTCCATGGTGGCCTCTTAAACAGTGAGTCAAAACAAACCCTTGCTCACACGGTTTTGTTTTGGTTTTGTTGTCTTAAAAAAAAAAAGTAACTAATACACCAAGTGAGCCCTCTAACACACACTTCTGTTCAGTCATTATCAAAGACCCAACTCAAAAGTCACTATTTTGAAGTGGAGCATGGTGGTGCACCCCTTTTATCCCAGCACTCGGGATTCAGAGGCATGTAGATGTCTTAGTTCAAAGCTAGCCTGGTCTACAAAGTGAGTTCCAGGACATCCAGGGCAACACAGAGAAACCCTGTCTTCGAAAAAAAAAAAAAAATGTCACTGCTTTGAAAAGGCATCCCTGCCTCTAAAGCTGCAGTCACTCACTGAGTCGTCAGAACAAGTGTTGTGTGATCCTTTTGGTCTTTATCACTTGAAAATTGTTCTAAATGTAAACACTATCCTTGTTCACAAAGTGCAGTCCTCACAGCATCACTTATGACCTTTTGAGAACTACAGACTCTCAGGTCACACCCAGACCAGATGAACACAATCTGCAGTGTGGTAAGATGACCCAATGCTTTGTACACACATCAGTTTGAGAAGCAGTGAGCTTTGTCTTCTTCCATGAGTTCCTGGCACAAGTCTCAATATGTGAGAACTTTTTAAATAAACAGGAGACTTTAAAAGTTTAAGGTATTAACACAATAATATACAAGTTGAGTAAGCTTTTCTGAGTGGGAGGAAGCTTTTGCTCGTGAATTACGGTAAGGCTTAAATGAGACAGTCGCATATAAAGGGCACATTCAAGGCAATCACATTTAGGTACTCAGAGTGAGTTGCATACAGTTGGCTTATGAAATGTTAGTTAATCTCAGTGTTATCTGCATTGATAAGCCAGTTGGCTTCTTTACTCTTATAGACATGTCCCCATGCTTTGGATGATAACCTATTTGACTGGAGCTTGCATTGTGGGTCAAGAAAACGAAATAGTATTGCAGATCCATTATGACAAGCAGGGAAGGATAATGGGGACATTGAGCATTTTCTCTAGTAGCAGAATGACTGGGAGCTTTAATGTGAGGAACACAATTATTAGAGTCATTGTATAGAACAGTTCTTAAGTAGCCACTGGGTGCTTGGGGAAGCTCAGAGCCCACTAAGGGCATATGTTCTATTTGGCAGAGTGTTAAGAGAATGAAATGGCTTTGTTGTTTTGTTTTAGTTTTACATTTCTTTCAGCAAAAGGAAATTCCAATTTTCTTCCATTTCTTTGTTAATATTGCTTTTTGGAAATCTCTTCAAAAGGAGGCACACGAAAGAAGCCAAAGGAAACACCGCGTTCAGAAAAGTAGACACTTCCAGTTTTTGAACTGGTACTTGAAGCCAAGCTCTATAAAAAGATGAAGTGCAGTGTTTAATTGTCCTTTTATCAGATGGTAGGTGGGGGGGGGTAAGTATCTTCCCTTCAGCAGCCTATTGACTCTTTCAACCTTGCCTCTTGAAATCTCTCCTACCATAGGAGCTGATACTGCAGGTTTTATATTTATAATGATTAATTAATTCTGCACTAAGCAATGTTCTTGACTGCAAGAATAAAATCCACTTTAGAGAGCCTAAATGACAGCTTGCCTAAAATAATTAGCCCCCATACTGATCGAATTGAAATGTTCTTCTTCAACTTTACACAGGAAATTTTCAGCAATTTAATAACAGATATTTCTGACTTCTAGGCTTACAATAATAATGAGAAGGGGTTGATAAAACAATGGTTTAGATGGGAGGGGGAAACCCAAGCAAAGGCTATTAAATAAGGAAGTAACATTTAAATGTGGCTAGAACTAAAATTACTTCCTGCTGCCCAGGTGCAGTCAAATACTTTGGTTAGTCGAGCTGTGAACTTCCATACAGAGCTGGCTGTGGCTGGATCTGGGAGGAGGCTCTCAGAATGCCATTACTGCCCTCTGGAAATATTGAAGACACCAGTGAAATATTATGTAATTGTGGCTTCTGAATGTCAGAGGTTTAGCATTTCTTTGAAACTCCTTGACTCATGCTGTCAAATTTAACTATTATCTAGTTTATTGTGGGACTTAAAAGTCTCTAAATTTAAGAGTTCTGACATAAGGTCCATGTGACATAAGTAAATAAGAAAAGCAAATGCATGTGCTGCAGTTTCTGGGCTTCATCTATGCATTTCAGAGTAATTTCATAAAATTACCTTACAACAAGAGGCTCTCCACCAAAGCAAACGCAATAGAGTGCATGTCAGATGACAGCTTCTCTATAAAGTGACAGCTTCAGTGATAAAAGGCTTTGATGACTTACCCAAAATCCTCATTTTCCCTTCTCCTTATATTGTATTCTCTACCCATTTTGCAAATGAATTCTCAATATTTCCCTCTATTTCTCATGAAATCCAACCATTTTGCTTTTTTTTTTTAAAGAAAAATTTACTTGGGGAAAGGGGAAACTAATGAAGTTTGTGTTTGGGGTGAAAAAAATTACATTTCTTTTAAAGACAAAATAAGTTGGGCTATTCTTTGCTTTGTAGATTTAGCCAGGGAAGTCCAAATTTTCACTGACAAGATTAACTCATAAAATCTTTGATCATATTTTCCTTTCTCCTATGCTGTGACAACTTTTCTCTGGTTACTGACTTCAAAATTTTCTACAGCTAGAAGAATCAGAAAATCTGGCCAGACAGTCACCTGTAGCTGAAGTTTTCTCTGGTCCTGCCAAGCCCCACAGACCCTACAGCCATTTACAAAATAATCACTCAGAAGCTTATATTAATTAAAACTACTCGGCCATTAGCCCAGGCCTACCACTGACTAGCTCTTACATTTAAACTCAGCCCATTTCTGATAATCTATATGTTGCCATGTGTTCTGTGGCTTTACCTATATGCCATTACATGCTGCTCCCTGGACAGCGGGCTGGCATCTGCTTTTCAGTTCTCTTCTTCCTTCCCAGAATTCTCCTTTTCTGCTTATCCAGCCTATACTTCCTGCCTGGCTACTGGTCAGTCAGCATTTTATTTACCAACCAATCAGAGCAACATATTCACAGCATACAGAGCAATATCACCCATCAGGCACCGGAAGCTCTGTGATCATATATGGCAGCCACTTGTCTCCTGTTGGCTTATGGATATTTGAGGGGCCAATGAGAAGAGAAGACTCGATGAGAAAAGGCACTATCCACCAATCCCTGGATACATGCGATGGAAGACCATTCATGACTCCTGCATGCTGCCCTCTGACCTCCACATGTGTGTGGTAATATATGTGTATACACACACACTCCCCCACACACACCCACACACACACACACCAAAGCACAAAATAAATAAATAAATAAATAAATAAATAAATAAATAAATATATTAAAACATTTTCCAAAAAAATTGAGAAATGTCATTAGTCCAAAATGAGATGTGCTATGAAAGAGAAGTACTAAGTGTAAGAGAAAGAAAGACCATAAAATAAGCCATTAGTGATTTTTCATACTGATTATATATTTAGGTGCAGTAAAAATGATGGGGGTCTGTGGGGTTATATAAAATACATTACCAAAATTAATTTCACTTCTTTTTTACTTTAGAAATATGACTTCTAGAAAATTTAAGTCACATACCAACTAATGTATTTAACCCTCACCATGTGTTCACTAGCCAGTCCTGTACAGCAGAGAACTTCATAATAGTCGTCGTCCTTTATCTGTGGAACACACATTTAAATATCTCTAGGTGGAGCTGGAACTGAGCACAGCACCAGTTCTATAATTTATTGCCACTTCCACCTTAACTAAGCACATATCTCATACTGGTCATGACTATAGGCTTGCAGTATGACAGCAAAACTAACACGGATTTACTTCCCTTGTTTACAATTTCACTGCCAGAAGTTTTGTTCTTACTACAGGTATTAACAACCTCAACTTACATGTTTGTTTTCCCATTAACCTGAGAATTTTAACTCCTTTACTTAAAATGGGTAATTTATGGCTTTCTGGCCTTATTCTAACTGAGACAAGTGCTAGTCTTGTATTCTGGAGGTATCATTAAGTAAAATAAGATTTGCTTGGACACAAAAATTGTGATACTCAGCTAGTTTGGCTGACAACAAAGCTGATAACCAAGTAACTAATGGGAAAGTAGCATATACATTGTGGATACCCTGAACAAAGGATTATTTATATCCCAAGAGGGATAGAGCAGTATGGCACAAGTTTCATCATGTTACTTGAACTAGCATACAAAGTAGAATGTAGAAACTGTTTATTTTGGAATTGTCCAGTTTAGGTTTTCATATTGTATCTGATTGCCAATCATTCAAACAATGTAAGTGAAGTATATAAATGCTGATGTATATTTAATAGCTCACAAAATATCTATCCATGTGTTCTTACTAACTAGGGTGAGCATTGGAATCTGAGAAATATAAGTCTAAATCATCTTTCTGGAACATCCTTTCAAGTAAAAATTGATACTTACCTTTCATGGTTATCATAAGCAAAAAATAAATAAAGTGTGTATAGTAAAGAGCCAAAGTATTGCCTAGTAAGTTGCAAGGGAAAGAGCATCTATCTACACAGGTCAGATCTTGGACTCTATCCTCTTCCCAGATGCATGGTGTAGCCCATCTAACTTCCATGCCTTTCTGTTTTTCACTCATGAAGTGGATTTCAATATCTGGCTTTCTAATCTGTGTCAATGACAGTGTGGTACTCAACAAATGGAAGACAATATTAATAAACCCTTACTAAATGTTTGTAATGCTGACTTTTTTTCTCCCTCCCATTTACTGCTTACAGGTGCCAGGGATGTTTTTGGAGAATTTCACAGACACTGGACTATTAAATTTTTCCATCAGCAGTAGTAAGGTATTACAAAGTTCATAGAGATTTCACGAGCCTCCAAACAAAATACCTTCCTACCTGTGTCCCTTCGCACAGCACAACAAAGTTTTCCCTCTGGAAAGGAAGTTATCACATGAACTTCCTCTGCAGAGATAATCAAGTGTCTACTCACAGGTGGAGCACCAAAAACAGACCAAAGGAATCATTCCCACCTAGGTCTTGCTTGGTGAGTAATGAGTTTATTGAGCTTGCTTGCAGTGTGGGTGGGGGGTTACTTACAAGAGCAGGAGTGACCCCAAGACAGCCACATACCAAAGAGTCTCACTCCAGCATGGATGAGGACTCCTCATTACTGTATAAATGGATTCTCTTCTGCAGGTAACCCTCACCTCCTGTATACTCTGCCACTTCCTAGAATTGTACAGCTGGGGCAGAATTACACACAGCTGACAAGGGGGTGTAGGTGGGAGCAGCTAAGATTTCAGGTGAGGCTCTCATGAAACTCTCTCTTTCTATAAAGGAATAGTAGCAACTCCAAACTTGAGGGTTTTTTGCTTGCCATCACAGCTCCTCTGATGAAGTTGGTAATGGTTGTTGGGCTTGGAGGAAAGTGTTCCACAGCAGAAGCTGAAACACTGTGTTTATTAGCCCCATTTATGAATGGACAAGCTGAGCATCAGAGAGACATACTACCCCAAGTCACACACAGCAAGACAGTTCTGAAAGTGACATCAACTGTCAGAGTCATTAGCCCCTTTCCACAGCTCTGTTACCACCATCTCCTCGTTCCTATTATTCCCTTCCTTCTTACCTCCTAATTTTTTTATTCTCTCTTGTCTCCCCCACTTTCCAGACTCCAGCTTTTATATTCTAATTATATTTCCCAATAATGTCCCATTTAATATATCGACAAATTGTATCTATTTAGCTGTTCTGTTTGGAGAGTTGCTTTTTAAGCTTCTTATCCATAGCTGTCTCTGTGATATTGCATTTGTACCAAGCTGCATATCAAGGTCCAGCGTAGTGCCCTTGGGGATGCTCGTCCTCTGGTACAATAATCACTAAGTTGTTAGCACTGAGGAGGTGCTGTCAATGAAAAGAGAGCCACAATCACCTTTCTTCTAGACCCCAGGGAGTGTCACTATGTATCACAGCATTGAGTATCAAGTGTCAACTGGGATATGAGCAAGCCTAGCACTCCACATATCGAAAAGATAGACATTCTGTTCTAGAGAGATTTTAACTTTATTTTGATCCTCACATAACTTTTCACCCATTAAGTCTAGATCTGATCCAATGTACTTTGTACCATGCCATCCTGTATCCCAAATGTATTTATCTTTAATAAAAGTTAAAACTCCACTATTAAATTGAAAGTCCCATTTTAGAAAAGAAAATTTCAAGGGCAGCAAATCAGGATTTATCTCTGTCCCTTGATGTTGTTTTAGATTGCACCCATGTTCTCAGGCTCAACTTCTACTTGGTTCAAAACTTAATTGCAGAGAACAACTTGCCTTTTTCCCCAACACTTGAACTTTCAAAATTCAATAAAAGAAAACACTTAGCTTCAGAGCTACAAACACAGTACATATACTATTATGAAACTCAACCAAACAAAAGACACCATCTTAGTTCTTGGTCTGTTCAGATGTTATAACAAAATTCCATGCATGTACTGGGGCACTTATAAACAACAAGTTTGTCATTCTTAGTTCCAGAGGCTGGAAAGTGCAAGATGAATGATCCAGAACATAGAATCACTATCTGGTGAGAGCCAATTTCCTGGCTCAAACACAGGCATCCTTAATGTATTCTTATGGCAGAAGAGAGTTCTCCACGGGCCCTTTTATTTACAAGGCTCTGCGTCCTGACACTACCAGCCTGGGTATTAGTATTCAGCACATACATTTTGGAGAAGGCACAAACATTTAGTCCTTGTATGTGTCAAATTGTTTGGCTGATTCTGTTATGTCTATCTACTGCTAAAATTTAAGCCCTTAATTCACGTTAGAGGGATTATCATTATATTTCAGGACTGGAATTTCATCATTTTAAAAATCGCTCTAGGGAAGCCAGCAAAGCTCATTGAAACTCAAAGCATTGCAGATCCAAGCTTACTAATCATTCTTCATATACCTGATTCAAAGGTTTCTAGACTCTGGTCCATAAATTCTAGTTTCATTGATCCTCAATAACAGTGAATCCTTGTAAAACACCAAGGAAGGGTGATCATTGAAAAAAGCTTTCGCAAGTAAAGTTTTCTCCATATGGGCAAATATTCAGACTCTCACTCTTAGCAACTACTCTTACCATAAGTCATATGATTCCCCCCATTATTTGTCATATCTGGGATCAATTATTGCCATCATTTCCATGACATAGCAGAGACAAAATGATCACGTATTGCTTACATTTACAGTGTGCCAATGAGAAGCAAACAGCATATTTAGTGACCTTGACAAGAATACAATAAGCTTGAAGGAATTATGTTCATTTCTAGCAGTCACAGTCCATGCCTGAATTGTCTCTAAACACAAAGGGCAGTTATAGTACTTCTGGTTCATCTTTTAGGGGAGTCTTAGCCTTGTTCCTAGAAGAATTATGTATATTTTCCAAATGCACATGCTTGTGAATGTCTAAAAGAAAGCTGTGAGCATTGTAATCATCTAGGAACATCAGTAGAGCAATGAGTCCTTCTGTACCCTACAGGATTTGTATCAACTGTATGCAAACACCAGATAATCAGGCATGACTTTAAATAGTTAACTAGACTCTGGACATAGATTTCAAACCCTTGTGCTTCTAAGTGCTGGGTTAAATAACAAAAACATTGACTGTTAGTAACATTTCTGCAATTCATATTCATTTAGCAAATCTTTAAGAATGACACTAGATAGCCTCCAAAGAAGATACAATAGGTTTTGAAAACTTGTGTTGACTATCATTTTGGATCAAGCTAGAGTCATAAATTCAATTTGAATTATAACTTGGTGCCTGTCTACAGCTTCTACCTCTCACATCAATCAAACTTTGGTGCAAGGATGCAGATTTAATAGGAATGTGGGCTAGATGCCTCGGGAATAAATACTATGCATTACAGGTGATATATTCCTTCCATAAACTACAATCATTTAATTGAAACATAGATAGATAATAGATTTAGATGGATTGATAGGTAAATGATAGATAGATAGATAGATAGATAGATAGATAGATAGATAGACAGATAGATAATAGATAGATAGATAGATAGGTAGGCAGGTAGATAGATAAATAGATAGATAGATAGATAGATAGATAGATAGATAGATAGATAGATAGATAGACAGACAGACAGATAGATAGATAGGTAAGATAAGATACGATATAGACAGTTCTCCTACTACCCCAGGTCTAAACCAGTAGGTTTGAGATGCCTCCTTTGAGAGAAATCATCTGGCCTGGAAGTCTGGCCTCTTCTTCATATTGAAATTTTCCTACATGTTACAGGCCTCTTGTTTCCCTCCTTTAAAATGTCTGTTATTATTTTTAGAGGTGTAAAAGCATGCAACATGCCCTATGTAGGGTTTTCATATCTCACCTTGGTGATTGCGATCATGTATCAGAAGCTACTCCACATTGCTGCCCCCATTCTCACAACCTCCAGAATCTTCCATGAGATTAAAATGTGCAGTGGAGACTAAAAGCAGGGTGTCCATCATCCCAGAATTGTGAGCTCAGGGTTGCGGTCCCATAAGGATCTCTGAAGTGGGACCACCACATTGTGTTTTCCACAGAGTGAAAAGTCTACTCACCAGAGACTAGTAGTCAGACACACTTTGAAATCGAGCTATTGAAGCCCCAAGTTTCCCAGAGTCCTCCCACAAATCCAGAAAGTTCTGTCACTAAGTGAAACTATCACATGTGGGTAGTTTCTCTCCTCCCTGTCTCTTACACAAAACCAGAGTTTGAGAAATAGATGGCCTGAACCAGTGAACATGGCTATCAGAAGTTCCCAGTAAAGGGCAGATAACTAACAGGTTGGGGTTTTTTGTTTGTTTGTTTGTTTGTTTGTTTTTTGAGTGCCCAATAGGTTCAAGTCCTGACTGTATCACTTTCAGTTGTATGACCTTGGAAAATTTCTAAACTCTTCCATGCCTCCATTTCTGGGTCTATACCATAGGGATAATAAGGTAACAGTAGTGACTATTCCTTAGGGATGCTCTCAGAACCACAGAATTTTGGCCTAAAGAACTAATAAGCAGGGTATGGCTTTTAGATATGAAACTCATGGCAATCCTCAGAGGTCTATCATCATTCATAATACACAGATGAGGAAACCCAGGCACAGGGAGGCAATTAAATGTTTCTAGGGTAACTAAACAGCATGAGAAAGTGATAGACAGAGATTCCAGAACTACAGCCCCCTACTCTCTCCCTCTTTATGTTAAAAAAATGTTCAGAACTACAGGCTACCTACCAAAAGACTAATACATTATTTCCTCTTTGAGCCTTCTACATGATTAACTCCAGTTTTCTCTAGACAAAGAACAGCAAAAAAGCTTCACTCCTCTTCCAGCAGAAGTACCTTCTGTACAGATACCCCCTACTCTAAAGACGTTTGTCACCAACGTCTAAAAAACTACTGCTTCATCTCATCCAAAACTTCCCTACCTATCCTCTCTGGATTTTTCTCCTGTGTTGTCCTTTTATTTTGTTTTGTTTTGTTTTAATGCTCAGAGTTTAACACCACCTTCACCTTCCACTTCACTGAGGCTAAGCCCCTTGCCTTTGCATTCCCCGCCCCACCCCACCCCCTTCAGACAGCATTCCCTCAAGTGAGTGAGCTGCTACCAAAATTCTGAAGCATAAAACATGAGTAGCCCGCCCCCTCGTGGGGATGCATGGAATAGTCTAAAATTGCCTGGTAACAAATAAATAGCTCCATCAAAGCTTACCTACTCCTTTGGAAAGCTGTTCCAAAACGAAGCAGTAGGCAAGTGGGGAGTGGCAGACGACAAGACTGAAATGGGTTTTCTTTGCTCCCTAAAAACTTAGGATAAATAGAATAGTAAACGTGGGGAAGAGAGGTGAGGAAGATTCAGATTTACAAGAAAGGCATTTGTATACTCCAAGTCTAGGCAAATAAAGCAAGTGGTATGAGAAAGGAGATGGGAAATAAGGAAAGGCTGTGGGAGCTGGAGGGCAGAAAGGTGAGAGCCTTGGGGCAGACCATCATACTGGAGTCTGTCTAGAAACAGTGAGGATAGATTAAAACAATGTGATAATTATATTTTATTGGATCCTTCCCATCAATGTCGAAACACACTAGGATAAAAGTTAGAAATCATCGGATTCTGATGATCTTTTTGCTCTTATCTTCATGTCATAGTCCTGGGCACAGGCAAGATTTCACCAATAGCATCCGAGACCTGCTGCCTTAACAAAGACAGAAAAAAAGAGAGATGCTTTTTCTGGGAACTGGGGGATATTTCTAAGTCAGTGCTCCCTCCAGGGTAGCTGTCAGCTCCATCTGGAAATAGCTGAAGTTACTGATCAGAATATGAGTCTAGGAATTCCTTGGTGATCTTCCCCTCTGTGAAGAGGAAAACAGTGAATGCTTCTGTGTGCTTATAATACACTTTCTTATCCATTTACTTAGCCAAATGGCGTGGGAGCCCCCAGAGAATCCTGAACTTTGATGTTTGCAAAAAGCTTTACCCATTTTTAAGTCTTCTGCCATGAGATCTGCCCAGCTGTGACCAGACTCTCCCTTCTCAGCACCTGACATCACTTTCCAGTCAAATCCCATTTAACATGAGAAATTGTGAGTTCTGCCCCTGTCCAACAACCTGCTCACATAGAGAGAGTATAATATGGAGATGAAAGGAGAGATGAGGTAATTTTCTACCAGACCAGGGATGTCAAGGATCACCAGCAAGCCACCAGAAGTTGAGAGAGATGCTGGGTTTGCTGCCCAGCACTAAGTAATGCATAAGGAACATAAATTTATTTCTCATAGTTTTGGAGTTGGGGCAGTCCAAGATCAGGGTGCCTGGCAGGTTTAGTGGCCTGATGGGGGCTGAACCTCTAGAAGTGAGTGGTGTTGTGCCTTCATGAAGGAGTCATGGGAGCAAGTGGATGTTACACAAAACAAGTTTCTCACTGCCATATATCCATTGCCCATAGTTATAAGCTTATAAAAACATTTTCACTGATGTATATCATGTACCATATCTACCCCTCTACTCTACCTTTTCTATCCTGCTCTTTCCTTTCCAAGACCTTCATGTCTCTATATATGACTGTGTGTGTGTGTATGTGTGTAAAATATCTAAGTTCCACATATGAGACTAAACATATTTTCTGATTCTCTCTTGTTTTGTTTAATACAATGATCTCCGGTAGCATCCATTGTCTTGAAAATGACATAATTACACTCTTCTTTGTGACTCACAAAACTCTATTGTATGCTTATGCCATATTTTCCTTATCCATTTGTCTGTAAGTAGATGCTAGATTATTCCATAACTTGCTGTTGCAAAAAGCACAGTGATGGACATTGATTGCAAAATACTCTTTAGCACACTGACTTCAGTCACTTTGGATATCTTTCTGGGACTGGCATAGCCGTGTCATGTGATAGTTTTATTTTCAACTTTATAAGAAACCTCCATACTGAATTCCATCCATAGAAATCTTACAAGGGCTTTAATCCTGTTCACAAATGAGACACCTCATGGCCTAATCAGCTTTCATGAGCCTCACTTCTGAAGTACTATCATTTTGACGACATCTTAGTTTTTGAAGAGACATATAGCAAGCATGAAACAGATTCACCTTCACACCATGAGAAGAATCAACCTGGCTGACAGGTATTTTGAACTAGAACTTCCGGCCTCCAAAGCTGTAAGGACAAATTTCTTTGGTCCAAGACCCTCATCCATGCTATGTTGTAAAAGCAGTCCCCAAACTGATACAGATTTTGGCATCAGTTGTCCACATCTAAGAAAATGTCAGCATTGTTGCAAAGGATCAATGCCATTAAGAATTGGCCTTACCAAGTAAAACATGTACACAAGCACTCTACATGATTCAACCTCCAGTAGTAAGCAGGCCACCCATGACTAGCATTGTTCCCTCTCTTGCACTGGTATCTCTACCAGACCATTTAAACTCTCCAGTGATGTTTGAGTTCAAGGAGAAACATCTTCCACTGTCTCATGCATTTAAAGAACTGATTAATGGTTGTGAGACATTTAGAAGGCTGGCCCTGGCTGGAGGATGTGAGACAGTGTGGATGGGCATTGAAGCTCCACTTTGCCTTAGGTGTGTCCCTGGTCCTCCCTCTCCTTATTGATGTGAGCTATTTGCTTTTCCATCCTCTCTGCCATGATGAACTGAACCCCCTGAAACTGTGAACAAGGTACATCCTTCTTCCTTTCAATGGTTGATAGCAGTTATTTTTTTTTTCATGTTGCTGAGAAAAGTAACTAATATAAATGATTTATATCAAATTTGAAAGTGATGACCTAATAGGCCTCCTGGTACATTGCCTTGCTCATCTCTTATCCTATATGTGAGTCAGTTTATACAGCACATTACTTCTCATCATGATGTCTTTTCTACTGATGGAAACCACCAAGTCAACTCTGACCTCAAGTTTTTTTTGTTAGCTGTTCGTTTTTGTCCAGAATGTTCTTTATCCAGATATTTACCCAGCTCATTCTTCTTAGCTTTCAGACCTCAACTCAAATTTTATACTCTTCAGTGAAGTTCTCACAACCACCTGACTGGAAGTAACCCTTTAAGCATTCTGTACCATGCATTATTTTACTTACTTCTCAGTACTCTGCTTACTGTTTTGCATTGGTTAAACAACCTTATTGATCACTGTCCTGCTAAGAACTTTAGTTAGCACTTACAATATGGGGGTAAGAAAATAAATGAGATTATTGTTCTTAAGAAGCTGACATTCAAATAGGGAAAAACGAGTTAATCATGTGACCCATATTTTTTCTGATTTGATCTTTTTAATTCAAGATCAGACGTAGACCTTTCTCCCATTAGAACCAGAACCACAGCACATCGAATCCGTTTCTGCTTTCTTTACTTCTATATCTCCATGGACTTCCAGATTTAAGTAGATTCCAGAGCTTGGTAGGTCCTTGGGCAAGTCCTTAGTGAATTAAAGGAACAAAAATAAGTGATGCATTTGTAACCTGGCACAGCAAACTTAAATCTCAATGGTTTTAATGTCTGAATCTCCATTAATTCATTCATGGATATTGAAGTAATTATAACAAACTTTGGCATATTGTCCAGCAGAAAAGATTCTGTTTATGATATTTGGGGGAGCAGGGCATACGGCAAACAGCTAATGAATTAAACTGTGTGAGAGCAATAAGGAGTTTCTCTTGGAAACCTAAAAATTACAACTAGGTTCCAAGGTATGTTTTTAGTTTTAAACAGTATAATAATTTTGCTGGCATCATGATTTCTCTGCACTGCGATGCAATCTCTTCCTCATAGCCCTTGAGATTTTTGTACTTAAATTATAAGTATTCCAGCACATGCTTCATCTGTAATGAGAAACTCCTTGAGGGCAAGTTCCACTTATTTGTACAAAGAATTACATGCAACCTGGTATTAATTAACTGTTGCTGTTGGTTATTTACCATTTCTTCAGCTCTATTACAGTCCTCCTGGGAAAGGAAAATGATTCACACCTATTCTTTGGCTGTCATGGCCAACTCTTTACTGCCTCACAAAAATCTCATCAATTCTGAGCACATAGATGGTTGTCAATCAGACATTCCTTATTGATGCAGTGGGACTGATTGTGGCAGGCAGACTCTCTGATGTATCTCAATACTCTCCACCTCTTGCTATCCCTGGACTTGTATTACCTCCTATCCTGGACTATAGATTGGAAGAGGAGCGGCCCCGTGTCATGAGTCTGACATTTCCAACCAATGTCCACCCGGACCTGAGCTCCACACCATCATATGAATAAGCTTGGAAGTGGATACTCTCAGGTCTGCCAGCATCTATGCGAATGACTTAAAAGCAATCTCCCTTAAAGTCTGAGCCTCACAAGGACTGAAAACTGAAGCATATGTTTACCATACTCTTGTCTTGTGAGCTATGTCAAATCAGGGGACTCAATTAATGTATTCTTAGACACCTAATCTACTGAACCTGATGCTGAACATGTGTTATCACAAGGCACTAAGTTTGGAGATAACTTATTAAGTAGCAGTTGATAGCTTCTATAGAGTACTCAGTAATTGTTCCATAAATATTTTTGAATACCCAAGTTAATATTGTCTACTCCTGTTGACAGTTAAAATACCCAAATTTGGAGACTTGAAAAAACATCTCTTTTTGCTTTATTCTACATTCTGAAACTTTGGAAACATAAATATAGAAATCAGTAATTAATTCTTTACTCAACTAACAATTTTTGACAGCACTTTGTGTCAGAAAGGAAATGTGAAAATAGAACCTCTGATATGGAGGATGCACACCTGTCTTCCTGCCACTCGTGGGTGTTCCCACGTCAGTCATGTTAAGTCTACAATCCTGGGTGCAAAAACAAAATCTAAATGAAAATATGATCACTAGTTTTAAAGGAGTATTGAGCCAGACACACCTCTATGGTAAGTCCTAGCTGTCTGTTGACTGCCAGAGAGATTGTAGAAATGAACAAGTCTGTCCAAGTCCTCAGTTTACTCAATAGTTAAACAAATATCATTTTATCTATCTTGCTAAGAATTTATAAGGTCCAAAGCCCCAGCTACAGACTCCAAAAGAACTGACAAAACAGATTTCCTCTTATCCACTGTGTGGCCTTCCATGATTTCAGTTTCATGGGGCCAATTATGATCCAAAGGTATTAAATGAAAATTCCAGAGATAGTACATATTTTAAAATGTGTATGGCTCTTGGTACCATGGTGGTGTCTTGTTTTGAGTAATATGATGAAATGACAAGCCATCCAGCTCTGTCTCACCTGGATCTTTGGCCCTGTGTATCCATGTTGTATATGCTGCCTGCCTGTAAATTGGCTTAGTAGCCTTGCATTCATCAGGTCAACTACTATGCTATCACACTGCTTTTCTTCAAGTAATCCTCATTTTCCTTAATAATGGCCCCATAGTGCAAGAGTACGATGCTGGCAATTTTATTGTAGTATGTTGCCATAATTATTCTACCTTATTAATATTGGTTATTGTTGATATTTTACTGTGCCTAAATTTGTATGTTAAAACACATCATATGCATGTTTGTATCAAAAACAATGACAATATGTATGTGTGTGTGTGTGTTGTAGAATATTATTTTAAGATGTGCTACATTTGCTTATGCTGTGGAATATTTGTTTACTGACGCAAAGATGTGTTGTAATCTTTTATGTTGCATTTGTTTTTGAAGCTGTGTTATTTTGCCTGTCTAAAATACCTGATTGGTCTAAAAAAGAACTGAATGGCCAACAGCAAAGAAAAGCAAAGCCAGGCATTTATAAGTAATAATAAGACTCCATATGATTTATTTGGGAGCTGAGTGGTGGGCCCCCAAAGAAGAGTAAAGAGTAAAAAACCAATAACATGTATGTTAAATACTGTACATGGATTCAGACATATGTTACATTTCTTGGTTGGATCCAATCAGATAAGGGATGACACAGTGGTTTTAATCTCATTTACCACACCTTCCAAACCAAAGCCATCAATAAAAAGGAAAAGAGGAGGTAAACTACAAGGATTCCAAAGAAAAGCAACTGATTCCTATAGATGAATGAAACTCCACAGGCCGAAATTCCTAACTATGACTGTCACTAACCAGGGTATATATTGCTTAATTTTTTTCTCCGAACATTGGGTGCCATATGTCCTTGAAACACATATGGAAGCAGGAGTCACTTAAACTCTCTAAGAAGTTATATGTAAAACATTGCCTCGCAAAACTGATACCACATGGAGTGTGTAAGCCTAAGAAATGGAAGTGGGTTAATGGAAACTTACAAACAAATAACTGAAAGATGTCTTCAAAACTGAAGGCCCAGCTGATTACTGTTTCCAAATAGTCTAGTAAAAGAAAAATTGGTGTTTAAAAGGTTATTCATGAAAACTTGTTTTGTAGCCATTCAAGGGCTCCTTTATCATATATTTAAGACAATTCTAATGAGTATAGAAAATTAGTTTGTAGGAGAATCTTCTGAGGATGAGCTTAGGCATCTACATAGTAAGAGAACTGAAAAGAAGCACTAGAGTGATAGAAAAACACAACTGACCACAAGCTAAACAATAACAAATTAAAATAGCCTAATGAAAAATAAGGAAGTCCCATATTTCTCCAAACACTAATGTGGCGTTGCCATTGCAGAGAACTGCTTACCTGTTCTAAATTATATTTGTATTTTAACTCTCTAAACTTCGACGTTTGTCATGGTTGTTAAAATTAAGTTTATTACTATTTGGCATTAAAATTATATATTATTTGATGCTTGAATCATCAACTGAATTTGTCTAACTTGGTGACTGCAGGCAAATAAAATATAAAATAAATACTTATACAGGGAACGTGGGGCATTTAATACCTTACTGTGAGGCGTGCACTTTGTGAAGGATCCCTTCACATTTTATCTAACATCCATGCAGGTAGGAGATTGGTCACATAACCATTGGGGTATCCCATAGAGAAGGAACCTGGGTATTTTGTAGTCTCATTTGTCAAGTCTCCAAAAGGAGTAATTAAACGGGAAAAATACAGGGAGAGTCAGAATGCCACACAAAAGCAAATGATTCACATTAGCATTAGCTCACTACTGAACACAGGTGCAAGACTCAGGGTTTGTTTTCTGTGAGCACTGAGAGGAATCAAAGGGATCTACTGTGGGTGATGCTTTTACCAAGTTGCATTACTCTTTCCTAGCATAACTAAAGACCCTCAATCAATTTTCTCTAGGTAGCCACCTGAATCATCAGTAAGTCTTTCAATCAAGAGATACTTTCCTATGTAATGTTAATATTTTTCTTCCATGGAGGCTCTTTAATGGTTTTACACTCATCAGGACGCTGCTGGATCATCTCCTCTTGTTACTGCAGATCCACTTCTTGTTTTACTCTGGGTCAGAAAGACTGGCCTCAAGAACCTATGTTAGATTGCCATTTACCTTGCATCCTAGGTAGGAAATCCATGGGAAACAGCAGCAGATACTCGGCGAGTGGAAGGCAGGGATGGTGACTGCAGGCAAATAAAATATAAAATAAATACTTATACAGGGAACGTGGGGCATTTAATACATCTGCCTAGTTTCTTCTCTTTGGACTACATTTTTAAGTTACTTCACAATGTGTTTAATGAGCTTTATTTTCACACAGTCAAATACACTGCACTGACCTTGATCAATGAATTTTAGCAAATGTATACACCTGCATAACCATGACCATAGTCAAGAAAGGAAATGCCTCACTCCGCAAGATGCTACTGAGTTCATTCTCACTATCAGCTCAGACCACAGCCCCAGGCAACCTCTGATTTCTGTCCTTATAGATGAATTTTACCTTTATTACAATTTAATATAAATGGAATCACAGAGTGTGAATCCCTTTGTTCCACATAATTATTTGGAGATTTGTCTATGTTGTTGGTTCTATCAATAGCTCACTCTGTTTTATTGCTTTGTAGTACAGCTTTAGATGCCTGTGGCACCAGAGACTGTGAATACTGCTGTGGGTACTCTCCTAATTTCAACATACTCCAAACCTCCATTACTCTTGTTCGATTCTCAGCTCCCACTTTGTGAGCATCCTCTTCATTAAACTCATTTCCTTGATCACTTCTGGACGTTCTTTGGGTGACCAGGCATCACTTAGGAAACACAATATTACAATTGTATACAAACTTTTTATTCTCCAATACTATTAAGATTTTTATGTGCGGCCAGGCGGTGGTGGCACACGCCTTTAATCCCAGCACTCAGGAGGCAGAGGCAGGCGGGTCTCTGGCCTCTGAGAGGCCAGCCTGGTCTCCAAAGCGAGTTCCAGGAAAGGCACAAAGCTACACAGAGAAACCCTGTCTCGAAAAACCAAAAAAAAAAAAAAAAAAAAGAAGAGATTTTTATTTTTATGTGCCCTGACTTAGTCGGTTAGTGCTGCTATAACATAATATTGCTGCGTGGAAGTTTATAAAGAACAGCACTTGATCTCTCCTGGTTCTGAAACTTAGGGAGTCACAATCCAAGGTACCAGCTTCAGTTAAAGGACTTCTGGTATAGCCTAACACGGGAGAAGGCAGAAGGGCAAGACTTGGGGACTTGGGAACACTTTTGTGAATCTTCTTTTATAAAGCCCTAATCCCATTCTTGACAGACAAACCCTCACAGGCTAATTACTTCTTACAGGCCCACATTTTCAAGTCAGAAACACCTGAATTCTGAGGGGGACACATTCAAGCCACAGAAACCATTATTTTGTTGTTCTTCATTAAGCCCCCTCAGGAAAAAAAAAGCATAACCATTTTTTAATTACAAAATGCAAGAAGAAAGAAATGTGGAGATGAGAGATGCAATAATAATAGAAAATAGGTAAGGATACTGTCTCAAATTTCTAAATCCATAATGTCACTTAAATTTTTAAATTTTTTTTTAAATTTTGAAACGTGTGTATTGTTTATGGTGTGGGTATACCCATAGGAGTGCAGCATCCACAGAGGCCAGAAGAGAGAGCATCACATCCCCTAGAAATGGAGTTACGGGCATTTGTAAGACACCAGATGTGGAACCAATATTGAAACACTGCTCAGCACTCTTTAACTCCAAGCCATCTCTTTAGTGCTGAAGTTTGATTTTAACAGCCTATGAAAGAGATATTGAATAAAGGACACCAAGAAAGCACACCGCCCCATTTTGAGATATGCACAGTGTGTTTCTTTCTAATCTTTTTTCTCTTTGCTGCTGCTGACCCATTGCAACAATTTCAAATCTAATTAAATTCCCAGATAATTTCTGTTGTCTGCCTTGTTACTCCTAACTGTATTTTGCCAGGATATTCATTGGCATTCAATATTCCTCGGAGACTTTTCTATGACTGTGTAAATCTGGCATCTGTAACACCTGTACCCTCTGCAGTCCCCATTGTTTGTGATCTTATGCTTCCAGCAGAAAGCTCAAACTTGAAGGAAGCAAACCGAGTTTCAGCTCAGAAATTGGTCATTATGATGGCTTTCTTTGACATCCAGGGCCAGCCTAGCTTCTAAATATAATTGAAAATCAAGGGGTTTAACATTGAAAGAAAGGTACTTGACAGCTAATGGAGGGGAACAGTCACTTGCAGAATATTCACAAGACCTAACAAGGAAAATAGTGGGGTGCTCAGTCCCCACCTCTGGGCAAATTCTGAAGCCTACCCTGTTAAGGTTCAATTAAGATTAGAAAGATCAAGTAACTTTACAGGAAGAACATAATTCCTGCAATAAGAAATGTCAAATGTGGCCATTTTAGCTGTTCTGAGTGACGGCCTTGTTATTTCTGGGGGTTTTAAGGGTAGTATTTGTCAATGGCAGTATGGCAGACTTTTCAAAGTAATTAACTCTGTGTCCAAAAATAACCATAATTGTTTAACTACCGGTGTATGAGGCACCATGGGAGAGATGTTCCATTTTCTTTAGAAATAAATCTGACTTCTTCAGTGTCTCGATTTATTTCTCCAGGAACCATGTTATTGTCTTGTAAAATGGCCCACCCCTCCCATTATCTCCTAAGTAGCAGTTAGCTAGGGAGAAAACAGTTATATTGATATATGAAGTTGCAGGCAGATGCCAAGCTAATTGATCTGAGTAGGTTAAATGGGAGAAAATACTTCCCAGAATCAATAGAGGTGCTAATTCGGCTAATTGTTGGATACTGTTTCTTTTTTAAGTGAGTGATTTTCTCAATTACTGTTTATCACATCAATTTTTTTTTTGTCCTAAGTTTATCAGTTTTTAACTTTACCAAACCTTCTAAGATATTGGTTTCCGATCTGTCTTATTCTCAAAGTTTTTATTGCCATTCCCATGACAGGTACTTTTCATAAATATAGTGACCTTCAGTACAGAACTAGACTTGGTCTTTTTCTAAAATGACTTTAGCACAGGCAATTTTCTACAAGTGGCATCATAAACAAGATTCTCCCATCTTACTAAAGTTGATACAGCAATAAATGAAAGTCTAAGCATATTATTTAAAGTTACCAAGGCAACCAGTAAACAAGATTAAAACTTTCAGTAGTTCCTTTTCTCTTCCCTGTGACAAAATACCTCCCAGAAACAACTTAAGAGAAGGAGTATTTACTTTGGCTCACAGTTTCTATGGGAGCTTGATTCATCCTAGTAGGAAAGCCATAGCAGAGCTCATGCAAACAAGAGCTTATAGTGGAGACTCTAAGCATCGTAACTCTCATTGACCTTTCCTTAGGGATACAGTCCTGTCAGACAGGACTACCTGTCTAAAGACTCCAACAGCCTTCAAAATAAGCCCTACCAGGGTTGAAGAGACAACTCAGCAGTTATGAGTGCTTGTACCTCTTGCAGAAAAATGGAACGTGATTTCCAGCATCATCGATGGTGCCCAATTGCCTGTAATTCCAGCTCCAGGAAATCTGATACCCTCTTATGATTTTTACAGGGACCTGCACAAACATGCCCAAACACACAAATAATTTAAAAAAAAAAAATTGACCAAGAAAGAAAAACAGTGCTTGTTCTGTGTCATAGGTGAATCCTAGCTTTGACTCTTTAGATTTGTGTCTTTATGGTTTTTATTAACTTTTTCTCATACAATACAATCTGAATACAGTTTCCTTTCCCTCTACTCCTCCCGCCCCCTCCCAGTTCTTCCTCTCCTCCTTTCCCATTTGGATCCACTCTCTTTCTGTATCTCATTAGGAAATAAACAGGCTTCTAAGAGATAACAACAAAATATAACAAAATAAAGTATAAGATAAAATGAAAACCATCATGCCAAAGTTGGACAAGACAAGAGAAAAATAAAAGTCTCAAGAAGAAGCACATTAAGAGTCTCATAAAATTATTAAACTAAAGGCTATAGTATATATATACAGAAAACCTAGTGCAGACCTGTGTGGGCCCTTCACAATTGCCACTTCAGTGTCTGTGACTTTATATAAGCTCTATTCAGTTGTTTTAGAGAGAACTCCTGAACTCCTCTGTCCCCTCTGTCTCCCCCATTCCTTGTGCCTTCTCTTCCATGGGATTCCCTGAGCTCTGAGGAGATGGATTTAATGGAGATAGCTTAGATAAGTGTCTTTAAATTGGAGTACTTGCAGAAACCAGGAAATCCAAAAGTAGGCATGAAGAGATTTCAAGAGGTGGTCATAACAGAACAGATGGGTAATTAAGAGAGAAATTAAAATAATGGAGCAAGAAGGGTCAAGTGAGTGGGGATACAGGAAGGATACCTAACACTAAAGACCTTTGAAAAAGCCATATGGAAACCTACTATTGTAAAAGCTTCTTAAAATATATACATATACATATTTTAAAAGAGTTTAAATGAAGTTACCCTATATGAGGGGCAATGCCTCTTCTAGACATCACAGGCTACCAAACATAAAATTCAGTGTCATGTAAAGGTAACTTCCCTTTGTTGGCCAGTAAGGTGCGTGGACTCCTAAAACAATACAAGCTGTTGGCATTTCTCTTAGTTCCCTGCCAGAACTTGAAAGTAAGATTTTATTGCTGAAGACACCATGTATTAGAGTCATAGAATGTGGAGATATCAAGTTGGGCTGAACTAAAAGCTTCATCCCTGCTGGTTAACTTTATAGTACTATAAGGTGACTATGTAAGCTACTGGGAAGAAAAGTAATAAACAGTCTTACACAACTGAGAACCCTACCATTTACAATATGAACTGGCCGGGAAAGATATGTTCACTAGGCGACAGTGGCATAAATGTTATGGTAGTATCCAACAACATTCTGATTAGGTTGAAAGCATGATCCCTAAAGCATAACTCAGGTCTTATATGACTAACTGGGCCCAAAAACTCATGGTTGGATAAGTTATTGTTCTGCTAAATGTACATAGTATTAAACTACCTCTAAATACTTGTCTTTACTCATAGATTAGTGGGACATCCTTTCTTCATCAGAGAGTCTTCTTTTTCCAAAAAAACAGTAAAATTAATGCAAAAATGCACAGCTGGCCAAATTACACAGAATAAGAAACTGGGGTGCTTATTCCTAAATGGGGCATCTCTATCTCACTTTCTTCCCCTGGAACTAAGGGATCATTGAGGAACCAGAAATAAGGTAGAGAAGTACTGCTCCAAAACAGTGTTTTCCAGATATAACAGGGATGTTGAAGTCATGAATTTATAGTGCCTGTGAAAACATGCACAAGATCTGCACAGGGTCAAGCCAGCCAAAATATCATGCATGGATATGGAAAAGCATCTGGATTAACTGAGGAGATATGGACAACTGATTGCTGCTGAGAGAAAGGAGAGTCAAGTTCTTCAGCTGATGCCTTTAATAGGTTTCCTCTGTTCCAGAGGGAGACCCTACACCCATGTCCATACTGGAAGCACTAAGTAGGTTCAGTGATTTTCAAACAGAACACATTAAGTGGGGAATGGAGAGTGGTGGGTAGAGTACAGGAGAAAAAGAATAGAGGTAGATTTGATAAAGATACACCATATTCATTTTTAAAATTCTCGGGTTTTTTCTTTTAATTCAGAAAAATAATCACCAAACTAGAGGACAAAGTATTCAAAATATGCATCTGTTGGGGACATTTCAGATTCAAAGAATAACACCACCCTATTTTAAAACTAAAAAGAACATGTAGGAGTGGATAATTACCTAACTTCTCGGATACCAGAGATACATATGCAAGGTTATCACAGGAGGTATTATGTAAAATGACAGATGGACACATGGTCAATGAGGTATTATGTAAAATGACAGATGGACACATGGTCAATGATAGATACAAAGAGTGGAAGGGAGAAAAAATGCAGACTAAGAAAAGAGACTTTTCATTCTTTCCTTATAAAACTCCGTAATATAATCATTTTCAAATAATATTAGTCAGTAACAAACAGAAAAGAGCGTTGAGTTTCTGATGGAATGGTGGATGAGTGAGAACAAAAGATGAATCCCAGGATCCAATAGCATAAGGGCTGGAAAAACCCAGGAGATCAAGTCTTACTTAGCACATTTACAGATGATAGACTAAGAGACAGTTGGATAACAGATTACTGCAACTCAAAATCAATAAAGGGGAAGGAATATATCCAATCATTATGTGTGGCATTTCCTTGGAATAACACTTAGAAAGTTCCTGCCCACCCCCACCCTTACAAATCTCTCAAACCTGCCCACTCAGGAATGACTGAAAGTTTTCCAAGGTGATAAGTCATTTTGTCCAAAATGAAGGATACCCTAGGGGGAAATTTACACATTAACTCCGGCTCTGCTTGAGTAAATTTGACCTAATTTGGAGCAAAGGTTTGAGTGTCTGATATTAGAATAGTACAGAATTCTTGCTGGTGGCATGGAAGCGCCATCAACATGATCTCTGAGAGGGATGATTGAAGGCATCTCGTTCGGATACTTCACACCATTGCGGTTTCCTGCTGTGGCCCTGCTGTTTCTGATCTTTCGCTGGTTTTCTTCTTTCTTTCTGTGCAATGGTCCATGATGTAGCTTTGTGTGTGTGTGTGTGTGTGTGTGTGTGTGTGTGTGTGTGTGTGTGTGTGTCTAAAATCAGCATCAGAACTGGAGTGTCAAATATTCATTGCCATGCTTTGGCTGAAGTTTTTGGCAGCTCCCCCTGATGGACTGTTCAGAGTCATATCAGAGCAGTAATGGCAAAATTGAGCCCAGTCAGGTGCTGAGGGCAAACTTAAGAAAGGGAAGAGAGTCTCCAGGTCTTCCCGGCAAGAAGGTTGAAGAAACAACCTATAAAAGCATCATTGACACTTGAAGATTCTCCATGCAAGAATGACTGGCAGTTATGGACATTGCCACTACCACCACCACCAGCACCACCACCATCATCATCATCATCATCATCATCATCATCATCATCAATACCCTTAAGCTACATGAGAGCTGGAACAACTGTTTTGGTTCTGTGATTATCAGTACATTCTTATATAAAGTGAGAAGGCAGAACTTTACTTTTTTCATGTTGTAGAGAAAAGAGACATAACCATGGGAGGCAGACATGGAGACACAGAAAAGCCATCAGGGATCACCACATAAATATGCATGTCATCAGAAAACATTCTAATATCATCTTTTTTCAGGCCAGAGATCCCAGAGAGGATTCTATGCACTATTAAACATCACAGGCATTATTATGTGTCTTATGTATGTATAGCTAAGCAAACAGGGCAAAAAACAGTCAAAAATTGACTCCAATGATACAGCTGATTCCATAAAGCAGCATGTGATTAGAGAGGAATATGGACAGGTAGCACTGTGTTTTCAGAGGACAGAGTCATTAAGAGAGATTCTGGTATAAAACTGACTAAGAAACTTCAGTTGAGTCTTGAAAGTCAGGGGGCTCATGTGAAGACAGGGCCAAGATATAATTAATAATCCATCAAGCATTTATAACACAGTCTAATATGGTAGTCTAGGATCCCTTAGACGTTAACACTTAGTTTTTCTCACAAATTCTCTGAAAGGTAATTGTAGATTGTTGTTAAGGACTGCTGGGGAATAGCTCAACATGGCTAGCTCTAAGCAAAGATGGGACCCCAATGGGAATAAAGGCTCAAATTTGAGCAAAAGAGGGAGAAAAAAAAGGCAAAAGAAAATAGGGATGAAATAGAACACAAAACACATCAAGTTAATGTAAAATTTTGAATAGAAAAATATAGTAGATAAAGAATGATGACAAAAGTGTATTACCACCCAGCCTCGCGTGGCTTGGTCAGAACTCCAGATTATTTACTATAAAACAAGAGATTTGACCCACTATGCCCCCAACTAATGAACGAGGTAATCTTCACCAACATAATCACCCTCTAAATATGTCAGTCTGTGCTTCTGTCTTCCCCTAGCCCACCTCATCATGGCACTAAATGTAGAGAAGTGGAGAATGTGCGATATCATTTAGGAATACAAAATATGTGTCGGGTCGAGCATTTGCTTGCACTTACAGTAAATACTGTGCATTAATCAGCCTCTGTAAATAGTGATCCAAAGATAAGTAAGACTTGGTCTCTACAAAGAATTCATAAGCCAGCAGTAGAGGCAAGACACGGTAATGAACTCACTGTCAAACACTAGGCAGGTGTGACCAGCAAGCATATTTGAAGAGCATACAATGGCTAACTCTATCAAGGAAGGTCAACAAAACATCATGACTGGAAAATGCAGGCATCATTTGGGGTTTTATGAATTGTTTTAAAAGAGGAGAAGAAACAACAGACAAGAATGTTTTGAAGTGCAGCTTTTAAGTTCCTCATTCGGTTGTCGAGGGAACAATGTATTTGCTAATGTCCAACTTCCTTTCTCTGAAATTCTAATTGAATCCAAAATTATATCTGTGACACCAAATCACTACCCACAATACATTGGCACAACCAGGGAAAGATGGACTATTTGAGCCTCCACTGCCTGAACAGAGCAGACAAGCCAATTTTACTTTGGGAAAAAAAATCAACAGGTAGAAGCTTAACAAAGGTCATATACTATGAGGCTGCAGATGAAAATCCTGCCTCTGCAGTTACGTGACATAGTTATTACTGTTATTACAGTTAAGCCTCCTCATTCCCTTGACATTATTAACCAAGACAAACGTGGCCCTGCAGCTTTATTTCATGGGGCAGATCACCTATTAAACCAGGAGCAATATCCATTGTCTTTTTGTAGCATTTCCAAAGTGGTCTCCTGCTTCTGAAATGTTTCCTGGGTTTTCTTCCCTTCACACTCAGAATACACCATACATCTTGTTGTATGGCCAGATTATGTTTTGTGTAGCCCTGCATGTTACCACTGTACCCCTCTGTGAAAAGGTACATACTTTGACCATGTATGACATCAGCAGCAAAGCTCTGGCAATCTCATGTTGGTGAACAGAGTCAATCAGCTCCTTTTGATGTCTACACCCTCTCTGGGCATTACCTGCTCTAACCACCAAAGAATGCTTCAGAACTATGAGTAAATTTCATTGAAGAATCTGAGAGGCCTCCCTGAATCAGGAGGAATGAACCAAAATCTCAGAGAGCTTATGTAATCCTACTGACATTATGAGCTTTAGGTTACCAGACAGGAATTGAATCTGAAGTTACATTAATATGTTAACCTATTTTTTTTTTCTGCTGGGAAACAGTTATCCTTTCTGAGAGATGATGGCAAATCACTATGACATGGGTGGTAAACTAAAATTTAAGTACTTTCATTTGGCTTATGAGATAGGATGATTTTTGCATAGAAATTTCCATCATTTAATTATACCTGTCTTACCACAATTAATTTCCCGAGTAAAAGTGAGTATCATTCCCACATCCCCTGTGCTATGGATTTGTTTCAGTCCAATAATGTTACCATATTGTCAAAATGGGAACAAGCCCCTTCTGAAGACTAATGTTCATAGAACTTCACAATAGGCTGTTTTTCTTTTTAGTGCTGGGACTCAAACTAAGGACCCATGTCAATTAGGCAAGCACTCTATCACTGACCTCTGCCCCCAACCATAGGACAAGCACATGCTGGACTTGAATTCATTATCTTATTTCTGATCCTAAATTGTAGGGTTAAAAGAGTTTGCTGCCATACCTGGTACCTATTAAGTTTTTTTTTTTTTTTTTATTGAACCCTAAGTACACAATGTAATTATGACTGAAAACTCAAAGTCAAATAATTATGTCAAGCACAACACTGTTCTCTGTTTCCTCATGAATAGTAACCAAGGAAGTAGAGTCTAACAAGAAGTTTGATACAATATAATTCTTAGGAAATGGAATTTAGGTTTTGTAAAATTCCAAAATGATCAAGGCCATACAAGAATAGTGGTCACATAATTTGGGGTTTTGATTGTCTCTTCTTGAGTTTTCTTCTCTGAAAAAAAAAAAAAAAAACAAACAGCGAAATATTTTGCTCTTGAACAACAACAAAATATCAAGACTCAAGATGCAACAGCATTGAAGTCGGAACCTGAACCTACAAGGGCCTCTGAGATTGTTGCTCATTCTACCTCCACTCAGCCAGTCTGGCTGAGGGCAGAGGAGGTGAGCAGAGAACCGCCTGGTCTGGGTGGCTGCTCTGGTCTGTGGGCAGTCAGACTGATCCAGGACCAGACCAGCCTCCCCAGCTTTGTGCCTGTTGGCAACCAGCCACCTGGAGTCTGTTCAAATGAACAAGCTGCCTTTTCTTCCTACATATTGGTTTCTCCTCCATTTGAAAACAAAACTCTTCCCCATCTGCTTGCCTCTGGGATCACCATAATTGCATGGAGGATAATTGGCGGCAACTCAATCTGAGGAAAACCCTGTTGATTCGAAACACAGTTTCAATAAACGTTTGTGTTTCATCGTTTTTGCTAAATGGGGCCTGTGTCTCAGCCAGCTCTGCAAATGCAGGAGTAGAAATTAACCAGAGGCATACGAGGAGGAGGAGAAGTATGCAACAATACTGTCATGAACCCTTTGTTTCTAAGAATTCTCTGCTATCCGGGGACCCATTGACTTGTCTGGATTGTTCCCCAATCCATAAAGCACCAAAGTAAATGATGCCAGAAGAAAGCCCTTGAATCCAATGAGACTGCCAAGCATAGGGCCATTTCCTAACTCTATGTGCTAAGCCGTGGCTTCATCTGATAACTGATCTATCTGGTCAACTCCCATAAAACAGAAAAGACCATTGCCTTCATACTGCACACTTACTTGCTGACACTATCACTGCCTGTTACAAAAGACACCACTCAAGTTTGTGTGCAATCTATGAGCAGAGAGTATAGTGTTGAGGACAAACCAGTCATCCACACACCTGGGTTTGAGTCCTGCCCCTGACACAGCCTGTGTGATCTTGACATGTCCTATAACGTCATTTTTCCTCAGTGTCTCATCTTTACCATGAGGATTAAGATTATTTCTAATTCACAGGGATGCAGTGAATGACGTCACTAATCTTCACCTCAGACGAACAGCTGATGTGTGGCAGGCTCTGGAAAGCTTGGCTGTTACTCCTGTTAGTTTTTATTCAGCTAATCTTTATTTAGCATTAATTGTCTATCAGACATTGACGTATTGCTGGAAATTCCACAGAGGAGAAAACATAGACAATGCTTTCTTTCACCTGAATCTCAGGGACTTGTAAGAGAGACAAACAATAAATAAGGACACGAATTAGAAATACAACGAAGAGGCTGGAGAGATGGCTTAGAGGTTGAGAGCACTAGCTGGTCTTCCAGTGGCCCTGAGTTCAATTCCCAGCAACCACATGGTGGCTCACAACCATCTGTAATGAGATCTGGTGCCCTCTTCTGGCCTTCAGGGATATTACAGGCATAACACTATATACAACAAATAAAGAAATATATATGTTTTTAAAAAAGAAATACAACAAAGTCTATGATGAAAATAAAGCCCAAAACTCTAATAGAGTGAAGACAGGCATGCTTTGACTTCAGGTAGGTTATCCTGAAGAGAAATTGTCTGAGATGCCACCTGAGTGTTTACGCATATGAAAGAGCTGGCAGAAAAGTGAGAATTGGGAATGTTCTTGATAGATTCAAGGGGGGAAGCAAAAATATGAAGCTGTAGGATAAGGAATAAGGTTAGTGGAGACAAGAAATTAAGTCAGAGGGCTTGTTTGCAAGACATTGTGGTTTCGGGTATTCTATAGATGTTCTGGATAGAGCTGCTATTGTGTGAATCAAATGTTTAGATAGTCTGGCTAATCTGAGAAGAGGATGGCATAAGCAAGGCCATGCACTTACCCACAGGAGGCTGGTGGCACGGTTCTGTTGAGTGAAAGTGGTGGATTGAACTACAGTGAAGTCGATGGAAACGGGGTAAGCAGAACAGTAAGTAAGTCCCTTTGTCTGTGTGCCTCAGTAGGACACCTGTTTGTCTACGCTGATCTAAGATGAAACACTTGATTTCAGTCCTGAGTTCAGATTTGCAAAAGCCTAAATACAAGCAGTGACAAGGATTGAAATGAGTTATATCCCAAAGACTTCTTGTCCAAATGTCAGGCAAACATGGTAGAATACAGAGTGTGAGAGTTTTAGTCAAAAGAACCAAAAATGAGCTCTGTTACCTGGTAGCAGAGTCACTTTGATCAAATCCCTTGGTATCTAGCCTCAGGTATCTCCTCTGTGAAATAAACAGGTCCACACCACACTCACAGCTCTGCTTCTCTTGATTTCAATGGCCAGACACAGATTACATCTTATTTAAGTTTCTACATTAGTTTTCTGGGATTGCAGGTGCAAATTATATAAATTGAGTGCTCAAAACAGAAGAAATATCCTCTCTCACTATTCTCCAAGCAGTCCAAAGATGAGGTAGTAACAGAACCAAACTCCTTTCTAAACCTGTGGCTATAAGTTCTTTCAACTCCAGAAGCTTTTCTGTGTCCCCAGACATGCACTACCCATTTGAAGCATGACTCCAGTCTTGGATTCCATGACCCAATGCTATCCTCCACCAGTCTGTGTCTCTGATCCTCTATGGTATCTCGTCCTTGCTTCTCTCCTCTCTTCTTATGAAGAAGCCAGCCATCTTAGATCAGGAATCAGGATGATTGAGGATAGCACAGTTTTAACTTGATTGCTTTTGTACAAAGACCCTATTTCTCAATAAGGGGCTCAGACAGTACAGATTAAAGCTTCAATACGTCCCTTTGAAGCACACACACACCTACTTGGATTCTGATTTTGTATTTCTAAGTAAAAAAGCAATGATCAGTTATAAGTTCTAGAAGCTCTCTGAGCAAAATCAAAACTCCAGAGGAAAGAACCATGGGGAAATGAAGTAAGTTTGATGTTAAAACTAAAACTTTAGTTAGAGGTATATGCCATCCCCAGGAGGTTTGTCAAGTTGAAGGGAGGTGAGGAAAAGGGGGAACCAAGAATGAGCCAGCCATATCAGGAAAGGAAGAGTTAACCTGATCCAATTAGGAGTGACGGGGGCAGGTGGAGATCTCTTACCAAGTACAGTGAATATTGGCTTGGCATTCGATTGCTGGGCAAGGAGTAGACTGTGTGATAATTAATAAGAAAATGATTCATGAAAAGCAGGCTCTGGTGCTGCAGCTCTTTAACTGTTCACAGGTGGAAATCCTAAAGAAATGAGCCTGTAGGTTACTCCAACTTGTACATGTGTTTGGTAGAGGCTGGCTCTGACAAGCACCATGTTCTGAGGCATACAAACTTGGGAATTAAAATGATTTCTTCCTGTTTGTTGTCTTTTTACTTGCTTGTTTGTTTTCATACAAATTCAACTTAAACCTTTTGTAAGTATGCACTTAATTTCACCAAACATAAATGGTACATAAAAATGCCAGTTTATTAATATTTTTCTCCTTTAAGTGTGGAGGAGCCAATCCAGCAGTTAATCAAGTGTATTTTTGAAACGTTCAGATGGAAGTTGGTGGGGGGTGTCTTCTGAGGAAATTAATGCAAGCAGTGTTGAATTGTATGAAGAAAGGAAGGAATCAGCATATTTCCTTTCCATAGAAATTGCAGAGGCTTTCGAAGGGGATCAAAGTGGTAGCAAACCATTATCCTAGAGCGAGTGAAGTGCAACGTAGACTTTGAATCCATAAAGTGGAACTGACAGTGCCTCTTTCATGGCATCGAGTGCTGCCCTGTGAATTTCCCTATTCATAATTTCATCCTCACATCAAACCACATTAGCAGACGTTTATTAATGCCAGCACTGTGCCAACCTTCTAGGGAAGGATCAATGTGTTGATAGAATCTTGCCTCTTAAGACTTGGTATACTCACTCATTCATTCCCCCCCCTCCAGGGTGACTACACCCCTCCAAATCATGGTGTTGCCTTTCATATCCTCATCTCTGGTTACTGCATAATTAAAACACACGGAATGAATGCAGCTAAGGTACAAATGTCTCAATTTCCTATAAAACTATGACAAAACAAAGCAAGTGGCATTGGGGCTGAGACTTGAAAGAAGAACTAAAAGACATTTAAAACAGAAAAAATGAGATGGTGACAGAAAGCACAGAGATAGGGAATCATGGAATGAAAATTAGGAAGCAGCAAATTTGAAGTTATTAATTTTTTTAATGAGCTGGAGTTGAGAGGAAACTCAGACTGTCTTTAAGATTTCAATACAAGTTGGAATTCAATCAAAAAAGAAACCAGGTATTTCAGTTAGGAAAAAAATTAGGGTAGGGAAGTGAATACTGATTTCATTCCTACTGCTGGTTAATAAGAAGATCCTAGGTTGCCCCTCTATATCCAGCTTTGGAATCAGCAACAAACTAAACTACCAGCCGAACTGTGATATCTGAGGGCCCTGGAGTCCAGCCACAGTCCAGAAGCCGCTGCAGTAGGAGGATAACGTTGGACAACAAAATATGGCAACACAAGCATCCCCCCACACTTGCCTGCCCCAAGAAAGGCAGAGACACGGGTTCCTCTCCGTGAGTACCACCCAAACATTACACAAATCGGTGGAGCTCAACTTAAACCAAGAGCCTCATCTGGAAAGAATTCTGGGAAATGTAGGTTTAATCTAGCTTTCGGCTTTTGAACTTCTCCCAGTCGAAAGGCAAAAAGGTGGAGGTGTAATTGATTCAAGCCACAATATCAGAAAAGCGGTTGCAATATTATCGTGGATGAGGAAAGTGATGGTTTAAGACATTTTGCTTGGCAGCCACATGTAGGAAAAATTAAAGTCATTAGTCAGAGAAACCAAAATAAATTTCAAAAACAAGATTTAATTCATATGATGAACGAAGCATGAATGAGATATTTTGTTAGTAAGAAAAACATTATATCATCACTACTGTGTGTATATGTGGAGAGAGGGAGAGAGAGAGAGAGAGAGAGAGAGAGAGAGAGAGAGAGAGAGAGGTGGTGTGTGGGTGGATACCTGTGTATTTTAAGAAAACTGCCTTATGACTGATAAGAGCACTTATCAGTATGGAGCAAAGAAACACTGATAAAGGAAAGGCATCCCTAGGCTCAGAAGGTCAGCCTACAGTTGTCATCTTATCCTCTGCTAGGCTGAATCATAGAGCCATCCATGGGGTTTCTGAATTAATTTGGCATTTTAAAAATATCAGCTGCAGTTTTAGGTCAAACAACAGTTTATATTTCTAGGCTGGGTGCGGGGGTCTTCAATCCAGCATCTTAAGTTTGGGTATTGGCAGACTGTCATTGTAAATGTGCCTCTAATTAGATGTGACTTCAGTATGTTCCTTTCTCTAAAACCTGCTGAGAAGCTTTCAGAATCCTTGATTGGTTTAGAGAAAGAAAAGAAAAACAGTTTCTCCATTAAAAAGAAAGAAAGAAAAGTGGCCTGATTGGTAGGGGGACTCTCGCTGTTTGGGAATGTGTGAAGACCTGATCTGGGTCAGTTCTTGGCCACATTTCAGCTGAGCTTCTCTCCTGTATGCCATCAAGGTGGCAAAGGCACACGCATTTCACGTGAGCTGAAACCCAGAACCTTCCTTACAGTCTTTATTCCTGTATGTCTCAGCTTTATCCTCTGTGAAATGGGCATGACCCCTACTATACAGAGTAGTGAAGATTTCTGGATATGTAAGTTCTAGATCATAGTACAGTGTAGTATAGTATACCTTTAGTAAAGTCCTCTGTCTGTCTGTCTCTCTGTCTCTCTGTCTCTCTGTCTCTCTCTCTCTCTCTCTCTCTCTCTCTCTCTCTCTCTCTCTCTCTCTCTCTCCCTCTTTCTCCCCTACTTAATCATATGACTAGAGTACACTTTACATCTATTTCTAGTACCTGTCTATTTTCCTGGCACAGAGTAGGTTACTTAGGCCTAATGTGAGGATATAGTTAATAATGGGATGGATAAACAAATGAATAAATGAACAAATGAATGGACAGATGGAGGGGTAGAGGGTTTTTCATGCAATCATTCTATGAGCTATTTGGGACTGATCACCGGGGCTCTGTCTGTACTATCAGGCTGGGTGGTAATTTTGTGATGCAGCCATTGGTCCTTACTTAACAAGAGAACCGCAGCTCTGCTCATTCCTGACTAAAGCCAAGCAGGACTATCCCTCTCACTGCCACGGGAGACTTGACTTGCATTTGAGGCCCTAGGAGTAATTGTCCTTTTGAAGGGGCTTATTTCACAGTCAATTATGCTGTGGCAGACCCAGACATCCCATTTTAAACATGTACAACATGTCCTTGAAGAGCCAAATCACGTCAACAGGATGTAGTTACTCAAAATATTAAATATCACTCAATCTTCAAAGCAACTTATCATATCAACCAACCTCTCCCATTGCAAATCTGCCATTGTCAAAGCATAATATACAATAAAAAATAACATGACTCAAGTACCAGGCTTGAAGATGCACACCGTCAGTCAATTATGGAGGTATCTCACAGTGCCAGTCACATTCAAGAGAATCTTGTCTGTAGAAATGTTCAGACACAAGCCTTTGCTAGCCTGAATCCAAATAAGGACTTCAAACCAAATTCACATAGGGTCTGATTGAAACCTGCAAGAACCTCCATACATTTGGTAGGAGCCTCATGGCTCATGGTCACCCCTCAGGATCTCCAAGTGGCTCCAAAGCCATCCCTGAGATCATTAGTGACTACAGGAAGTACCACCCTGTCCCTGCCTCTGCTTCTAGCCCACAGGCTACAGGAGAAGTATAGTTTGGAATACTCCTGAGGAGCAGCCTGCTAGAAGAGGATTTCTCTCCCCTGGAGAAAGGAAATTATATGAGACTTTGATCTTACTTCTATTTCCTTCTCTGAAGTGAATTTTATGCCTCTAGAAAGTGCCAACACGGCAGGTCAGGCAAATAAAGGGTTCTACTTTCTAATAAAAATGATCAGAGAGAAGAAAAAAACCCTGGCCTCAAGGGTCATTCTGTCTTCTCTTGTCTGGGGTGGGTGGGATGCTCAGGAGACAGCAGTACAAGAATTCCATTTTCTTATCCTTGCTACAGTCTAATTTGAAAACTTGGCCAAATCACTTGCCTAGCTTCAGTTTCCAATCCCATTGAGTTGGGTGTTTGATGAGTGTCTCAGAGTAAAGGGAGAACAGAGAACTTTTCACACTTGAAGAGCTTATGAGCCTACCAGGACTCAAGTGTGATAACCACTCAGTCAACTGACAACCACATCCTTTTCCAGAAATATGGACCAGATGCAACAATCGAGAAGGTCCCCCCTTGTGCTCTCTAGATTGTGCCCACCATGGAGCATCTGGAAATACAGATGTGGCATGTTGTCCTCACTCAAAGAATGTCTGTGAAGTTTGATTCCTTGAGAAATGGCAACACAAAACTCCCCCAGAAAAATAAAGTAAATGCATAGTTGACCAGGAACAAATGAAAGCAATGCTGGCTATATAATCACATCTATCATATGGAGGAATTGACACTGATGAGGGAATAAGTAGAGATGAGGAACTGTGGAGTCTTAGGAAGATAGAAATTGTACCAAGTAGATGCTGCACCCTAAGCCTGGGAAATCTAAGCAAGAAAGTTGTTAACATTAAACAAAGCAGAAAGATCCAGTGAGGCCAAAGTTCAGGCTTGGGGAGATGAAGGGACCAATGTTGCACAGTTGGGACTGCTATGATCATGGTACATGATGAGGCTAGTCCTATGGATGTTGGGAAAGCACGTACTCATCTGCTAGAGTAAAGAATTGTCCCCTGGGTGATACTGACAGGGGGGTGAATTTGAACAAAGCAAACAAGAAGCAACACTTTCAGTGGTGCTCACATTATCTTTCTTCCATTGCTTCTCCTTGGTATGCCTTAGGGGAGAGTGACAAAGAAGAAAGGTGACAACAGAGCCCCCAAATCACAAAGGAATGGAAATCAAGGACAAACAATTGATTAATAACTGGCACTAGAAATAATGAGGGCAGAGATGAGTGAGTGCATCATGTTTGAGCTGGGGCTCTAAAGAGACAGGAAGAAGCAGAATCAGAAGCAGAAAATGTAAACAAAGAGTGCTTGAGGAAGAGAACACATAAGCCTTTGGGATTCACAAGCAAACCCTGAAGAGAGATTAAAGGTGACCTTGGGTGTGAGATCAGGATGAAGCACCTGAAGCTCAAGTCAACGGTCCTGAGTAAAGCATCAAGAACAGGACTCTGGTTTCAATGTAAGTCACACTAACCACTTAATACTTGACCTTGAACAACATAGATAAACCCTCTGGGTTTGTTATCTACATCTACAGTATGGGGATAATTTTGTATTTACATGGTATGGCTATTGTAAAAAGTGAATGAGATAATTCAGTGAATATCTTAATGGAGTGCCTGCATGGAACAAGAGCTCAACTTTTATCTCATGAATCTATTTATACCTGTTGGTCTCTTAAAAACTTGCAGAGTTGTACAGAATAAAAATGGCAGTGCTTGGCCATTCTACATTCTTTAGCCAGGTGTCCATGTCTCAACTAACATATTAAGCCAAGAGGTATGTGTGACTTCTAGGCTATGCCTTTAAAAAGAATGTATTCCCACACTTCCTTTGTCCCTTTCTGTTATCTGGGATACAGATGTGGCCATCTGTATCCATCTGTGTGCCATCTTGAACTTTAGAAATGAGGACAGCTCCTGTCTTAGTCACTGTTCTATTGTTTTAAAGAGTTATCATGACCAAGGTGATCCTTATAAAAGGAAGCATGAAGGATTTAACTGGGGGCTTTCAGAGGTTTAACCCATTATCATCATGGCCAGAAGCATGATGGCATGCAGACAGGCACTAGAGAAGTAGTTGAGAGCTACATCCTGATCCATAAGCAGAAAGAAAGAGACTGGCGTAAGATTTTGAAACCTCAAATCCCACCCCCAGTGACACACTTCATCCAACAAGGCCATATCTAATTCTGCTCAAACATTTCACCAACTAAGGACTAGACATTCAAATATATGAGGCTGTGGGGGCCATTTTTATTCAAACCACCACAGTATCCTAGAGCAGATCAATGTGCTGGAGGGATCCTGCTTACATGTCAAGACATGGCCCATCAATTACCATCACAGCAACTCAGACTTAGTGTAAGAGAGAAATAAATTTCTATCATACTTGAGACACTGTAATTTGATATGAATACTTGATCCCTGTCCTAATAAAGCTCCATTCTGAAAGGAAGGTTTCAGCATTATGAAGTTAGGCCAGATGACTTTGATTTCAAGAAACAGAATAACTGAAGAATAGAAGACTCACATAAAGGTTGATATGTTTCAAAAAAAAAAAAAAAAAGGTCTGAATGTTGTTAGGGTTCATAAAGCCACTCAGCAACATCAGTGCTCTGTGTGACTTCTTTGTGATGCTCCTGAATTCATCCTCCTGGTTGAAGATGGCTGCCATAACTCTAGGCACCTTGTCCTTGTACACAGCAATCAAAACAGAGAAAACAGGAAAGGGTATGTTCTTCGATTGTCTTGTTTTTTATAAGCATCCTCAACAGGTTAATGAGTAGGTTCCAAGAGCCAGTGTGGAAAAAATACATTGAGGTCCCACCAGTAAGGAAAGGTAAGCAAACAGGAAGTGCTGATAAAGATGAGCTCTACCAAACAGAAGGTGGTAGGCTGATAACACCAACACTGATGGTTAGGCATGGGTCATTTCAGGAGCCTTTTTTATTTCCTATCATTTTCCTGTGGTTATATTAGTGCTGAAATGCTCTACTAAATACATATTTATTGTCACCTACATTTTGTCAAATCACCACCTTTTATTACAGAGATAGTACAGTAGTAGAGTGCATTCATTTCAACAAAATGGCTGTAACTATTATTTAACACAGTTCTACAATATGTCAGATTCTGAGCTGAGGACATGTCTGACATCTTATCAATTTAATATAAAGCACAGTCTGAAAATGTCTTCTGTCTCCATACTGCATTCCAAAGTGCTGCATTCTAGTATAAATAAAAATAAAACAGGGTGATAGCAGGGGCTGTGAATCAATTTTCAATATGCCCAAGAATCAACATTACAGAAAGCAGATATCTTATTATCTTGGCCAAACTACATAAAGTGTTGGTTTAGCTTTTAGCCATGGCTTCAAATTGATTCTGAAAATGGTGACAGAAAACACAGTGGAAAACTAAAACATATGTAGCATTTTCCATTTGAATGAAGTAACTACTCAGGAAATGAAACATTCATTAAGAATTTGGTTAATTCACCAGGACAATTCTTGGAAATATCATAATATCTCCAAGTCCTAACTTACATAAATTTTTGTTGGAGAAGCCATTCACTTTGCCTGTTATTCATAATACATACACTGTCATATATTCTACACGTACCATTGGATGGCTGGTAATTTTGTCAAGTTTGAGAAATTAATATTTAGTAACTTTACTTATTTAATTTTGAGGGAAAGTCCTATTGTACAACCATGACTGGACTGGAACTCACTATATAGTCCAGACTGGCTTCAAACTCAGAGGTTCATCTGCCTCTACTTCCTGTGTGTTGGAATTAAGGGCATGTCTGGCTAGAAACTGTGTTACAACTGTTGCTAACACATCCTCTCAGACTCAAGCAAAAGGTTGGGTTACAGATATGATAAAATCTACTGTGGTCTCAGTGATGAAAGTTATTGGAAAAATTGTCCAATGAGACTTGGCAGATTCCACTTCACACAACATGGACAAGAGTAGTCAGGTCAGTTTAACCAGTTGTGAAAGGATTCAAAATCTAGCTACCACTATGTTTCTAGTGGAATAGCAGACTCTAGAATTATTTCTTTTCTGACTTGGAAAGTAAAAAAGAATGACCAAAGGAGTATGACAAAAATACAGCTTCTACTTACAGTGAGTAGCAGTTAGTGTAGAAGCTCATACATGGTCAAAGACCTTATATTAAGTGACTATTGAGTGTTCAACTCTAAATAAACCCCTCACCAAGGCTCAAGGAACCACAAAGAATGTAAGATCCAGAAGATGGTGAGGACTGTCATAAAATGCCTTCCTCTGAACATGACATGGTTGCTGTGCTCATGAGTTCACAGCAGCTTTCAACCTTCACAAGACCTGAATAATATCAAGCCAGTCAACATTCTAGAATGCATACAGGAGAGTCCACAGTTAGATGAGGAGCTCTTGACAATTGATAACTACTGGGAAAGGAAATTCAATTTTATTCAAGGATGTGGCCCCTGGTAGGTTGCCCATGCTCCAGGAGATCATCCCATACTCATGTGCATATGTGCAGCTCTAATTGGAAACAGTGAGTTTTGGTTTAAAAAAAAGTAAGAAAGAATGTGGGTTGGGGCATGTTGAAAGGGTGACTATAAAGAGAGGGAAGAGGAAGTGGAGTGTAGATATTATCAAGATACATCGAATATATGTATGATATTGTCATAGAACAAATTAAAATATGTAGTTTTAGAGATTTGCACCTGTGTTGTTTGCCCCCATTGCTTTGAACCCCTAGGCAATGCATCATGGCAGGAATTTTGTGAAGGCGGGATGTTCAGCTCCGGGCTGAGAAGGAGACTGGCATCCCTGCTTCAGGGAATGCCATCCAATGACATAAGAACATACTCACTTCTTAAATGGTCTATCACCTCCCAACAATGTGAAAGGCTGAGGACCAAGTATTACATAGAAACCTTTGGAATACACTTTTCCAACCCTATGATAGCAAATAAAAACTGGATGGGAGCATGGAAGTAAAGCAGAAATTTGTCCTGTTTATGGTTTCCTTAATAATTAGTATTAACATTTAAATAAAGTGGTCAAACTGTTACCTTGTGGCCAACCAGCCTTCAAATGCTTGCACATGCTTTAAACTTCATCTGAAAACTACCCTCCTTCCTCACATCTGTCCAGATAATTATATCCATCTTATAACATGATGCACATCTATGTCACTCATTAACCAACTCTCATTTTAGCAGAATCTGAATTTTTTTACTTCGTTGAAAGTAATTATGCTATTGTATATAGCCATAAAATAATCAGAAGGGATCTTTTATGCTACTGTGTATTGTTTTCTTCACTGAATTTATGTTTCTTTAAGATGGTAACTCTGCTTTGAATAATTTTATCAAGGCCGTATCACGTGTAGTGGGTAATACAGAAATATCTTCACATATGAACTTTTGGTTTACAAATGTCAACACAAAGGTTCTTACAAAAAATGAAGCAATCTCTCAGCCATCAGTAAATAATGTGCTACTGTCCCCTAAAACATGACCATCAAGTAATTTATTAGTCAAGTGCATGTCTAAAGAAATACCATGCCACTCACGTGTAATTTGAAAAATTAAAATGGAAACATCTTTGTATATGGAAACCTACTAGTTTATATGTTAATTAAAAGCCTTAGAACAAGAGTGCCCTTCATGAATGGATAATGCCAATCCCAGAAACCATAGCTTATCACACAAAAGTGTCAGTGCCAGGTGCGGAATACCTCTACATGAGTTGGTTAGAACGGCTCAAGATGCCACCCAAATAACACTGACTACTGAAACTGTTCTTGGTTGCTCACCAAAACTAGATGGTAAAACCATATTGCTAAAGACATCACACACATTGGTTGCAAGATATATAGAGAAATCAAGCTCAAACTGAACTGGAATCTCCCTCCCTGCTCACTAGCATACATAGTGTCAGAAGGTACTATATAGGCTGCTGAAAGAGAAAACTCATCAACACTTCACCCAGATGTGGACCTTTCATGCTACAAGACTTATATGTCAGGTAAGAAGATACACCCACTTATGCAATAATAGTATGACTGCTGTGCAGGAACCAAGGCACTCAGATTAAATTCGTAACCTGACAGATTCAGAGACCCATGGCTAAACATTGGGCCTAGTTTGAGGCATCCTGCTGAGGAGAAGAAGGGGTTGTAGGAAATAGGGAGGTCAGGAACATTGAAGGAAAACCCACAGAAACAGCCTGGTTCAAGAGAACTTACAGAGTCTGAATCAATAACCAGGAGTCTGTATGTGACCCACCTAGGCCCTCCGCATATGTGTGACAGTCATGTAGTTTGGTCTATTTGTGGGACTCCCAGCAACGGGAGCAGGGGCTGTCTGCGGTGCTTTGACTGGCTCTTGGGAACCTATTCCTCATGCTGGATTGCTTTGCCTAGCCTGAATACAGGGGAAGTTACTTGGTCTTATGGCAGTTTGATATGCCATGCTCTGCTGAAGCCCATGGGAGGCCTGCCCCTTTCTGAGTAATTGCAGAGGAGGGGTGGAGTGGGAGCGGAGGGAGTAGGAGGAGAGAGGGGAGGGGAGGCTGTGGTCAGAATATAAAATTAATTAATTAATTAATTAAATTTTTAAAGATTAAAAAAAGGATGATCTGAACCATAGAAGAAAGTTCATGCCTTGTTCTGTAAACCTGTTTAATTAAAAAAATAATAATAGTAAATAAATAACTTCATGACATCACTTCATTCATCATGGTCCTAGAGGGGAACTTACTGCTCTGTTTTGCTAAATTGGCATAGGGCTAAGCCCTTTCTAGATATTTCTATTTATACCCATAGACAAATGCTACTCTCAGCCTTTGTTAGAAAAGCTTCTCTTTATAGTGACTGCTGTTGATTTCTGGACTTGTGGCTGCTCATGATGCGGAGAAAAGTGACTATCTGGTGCTCAACCTCAAGAAGATATTTGTACCATCCCCTCTAAGGCTCAGGAAACATTGTGAATGAGTGAACAGAAATGATGCAAGCGTCTGATAATAGCGAAATGGCTGACGAACTCTGTCTTCAGAGAATGCCATCGTCATTGCAACAATAGATCATGGATGGGAGGAGGGGGAGGACTCGTGTAGCTCTTTTTCTCCCTAAGGAACTTAGGTACTGATGGACACTTCAATTGTGTATCCACTGTTGAGCCACCACAATCATGCAGCTGGCCCTCTTTAAACCTGTGTGTCACGAGGTTTTCGAAAAGACACAGATGTGAGAAAGGGATTTGTTGCAGGCGTGACAGGGTGAGTCTGCAATGAGGGTAATCATAATGCATGATACACATGATGAAATTGTCAAACAAAGAAAGTTAAAGAATATCAGAAATTTCAAATAGTCACAATACTTTAACTGTTGTAAATCTTAACTTCACCTAGATATACTCACAAATATTACTTAGAAATCTAAGTAAACTTGTGAACACCACTTGGGATCTGTCTCAATAGTATTTTGTACTCTATATTTGATGTAGCAATTATTCAGCAAAGTCTGATAGGATTCTATTTCACTACTTTAATTCTTACAAAATCCTAACATTTTAAAGGCATGAACATATCAAGTGCTTTTTTTTTTTTTGACACCACCTGATGCTGAAGAGCCTTGTTAGGCCTGAACAGAAATCAATAAATCACTATCAAAGAATCCCACAGCATGTAGTGTGAGAGTCTATTTGATAATATAAACAACTTCTTTCCCAGAAAGTTCCCCAGGAAAAGAAAAGAAAGGGGGAAAAGTCATACACGTTCAGACTTCCATATTGATCAACTTGTGGAGTCAGGGCTGATGGTATAGTTTATTCAGATCAAGAAGCCCATTCTACTCATCTTAATCAGTTTATACATCGCTGTGACAAAGTATCTAAACAAAGCAACTTCTGAGAGGACTGGATCACTGTAGCTTCCTATTGCACAGGAATACAGTGCATCATGGAGGGGAAGGCATGACCCCAGGAACATGCAATCAGATGGACACAATATAGCCAGTCGGGAATCACACAGAGAGAGAGAGAGAGAGCAGGAAGTGGGGCTGGCTTTAAAACCTCAAGGCCCACACTCCATCAGGCACTTCTTCCTCCAGTGATTCTACCATCTATAAGGTCCACCACCTTCCTGAACAGTGCCACAAGCTGAAGAGCAAGCATTCAAATGCATGACTCCATGGGAGAACATTTCACATTAAAAGCACACTACCATGAGGAAGCTGGAATAAGCTGCCTCGTCTTAGTGTGACTTGGTTCATCCTTCCATGAAATGACGATGACAAGAATAGGAGGATCAGCCTCATTTTCCTTCTAGATCGTAGAAGAGTTTGCATCTGCAAAGTGCTGGGGGCTTTTGGTTGTCATTGGCAAGAACTCTATATTAGCTATCCTGCTTTTTGGGTTAGTCTCTAGTCCTGGCTATATAGCTTTTGAGCCCTGGGACTTTATGTTAATTCATCTGGGCAATGGAAATAGGCAAATCAGATGACCTACACTTTCAACTCCAACTTGGTGATACAGTACAGAGAAGGTATATAACACTGGGGGGAATGTGGGCAAGAAAAAAAAAACAAAGCACACAAAAATATTTGACAGAAAGAATTATGCCTTCTCTTTCAAAATAAAAATCAGCTAAGAAATGGAATGAGATAAAAGACACAAAATAAGAATAACGAAGAGGCAGTGTTTCACTCTATGCTCTATTAACTGGGAGACAAATTCACTGTGAATGTCTAATTCATGAAACAATAAGCATCATACACACCATTACCTGTTTTCTTGTGACTGTAATGCTCTCTGATTCTTCAGCTTATAACCACAGCCTTCAATATTACAGGACAAGGATGGAGTGAGGGGGGTTTAATGCAATTCAACATATTCCAAGGTAAAAAGCGGCCAATGAAAATGATCACAATGAGCAAGAATAAAATTATTATAAAACTGTCACATTTCTAATATTTCATATCGCTTCTGACCATAAGCTCCCCAGCTATAAAAGCAATATCTTTAACTCCCCGGTGTGCAGCAGTGATGGTTTGCATTCTTCAAGGCTTATAATGTTAAAATGCCTTTAATTATGTTCAGGATAGCTATTCGGAAGGCGTTCTTAAACCTCTCCAAGGTCAGCGTCTTCCTTCTCACTGATTCTCAGATCATCATTCTCTGATTTTAGCTTCATTGACACGATGTTCATTTTATCCCCAGGAAAGAGACAATTGCTGAATTGGTCACACTGGCATCCGGGACGGGAGCAGCCACTGTCCCAAAAGCTTCCTTTGTTGGGCATTTGATGTCTCCTCTGCCGTTCTTTAGAGGTCAGCCAAAAAGAAAATTCAGATTGGGACTTAATGCAATTCAAAAGTCCGAGCGCTGCAAACAGCCACCACCTTTTGGGGCCATTTGGAGACCCTGAGTACGAAGCAGATGGTAAGCGCCAGTTTCTTACAGATCTGTGTTTCTGGTGACACCTTGTCACAGGGACAGGGAAGCAGTATTGAGTTACCAATCACAGTGTTAAGTAGGCACCTTGGAAACTGAAAGTATAAGTCTATGCATAGTTTATTGTGTATTTAAACAAATAACTGGCTGTGCTACATAGCAATAATGGACTCTACTTTGAAAACATTGATTTAAAAGCTGGGACCTTTAAACCCCCAAAAGACTCAACTTTGTAGATAACTAGTCCTGTCAGCAAGTGGCAAATGGGGTAAGTTATATTTCAGGAACATCCGCGCACCAAGTTCTTGCTAAGGGAACAATGTTGGAAATGTGTGTCCAGAGATTTTCTGTTCATGAAAGAGAAGGGGGAGGAAGGGCAAAACCCCTTCCATCTACTTCCCAGAGGGCACAGAAGAGTAAGAAGGAATGTCTCACAGAAGGAAGACCAAGATGGGCTAGAATATAGATCAGTAACTGTGTGAGGAATGAGGATGATTGTATTATCTTTTTAACGTTTTCAATGATAATTTTACCAGCATTTTTATGCTTTTCAGAGAAATTTTGGGAAAAAAACTATAAAATAAGTTGTCCTACCCAGAGCTCTCCACCTGTGACATTTTTTCTGTACTTTAACTAATTTCTTTCCCAAGGATCGTTAGGTTGTTGATTTTTCATCTCCAGCCTAGCCCTAATCACAGTATTTACTTTGTCTATTAATGGTTTTATCATCTATCAAACCAACTGAGCCGCAAAACCCTCCTACTACCCTATGAATTGTGCTCCAAAAGGAAGAATGTGATCACATTCTTTGATTTTCTAGGACCTGGAAGAGACTCATCATTCAATAGACTACTGAAGCATGAATTGATCAACATTCAATTGAGCATGGAACTGTATCTCTTATTTTCTTCTCACAATATTTACAGTGAAATGAGCAGTTTAGTGAGTACCTGCTGCAGACTTCCTTTCAAACATGAAAGTATCTGGTTCTACAGACTAAGAACCTCCTGGTGGTTCGATGTTTAAATTGGAGATGCTTCAGGAGGCCAATATTGATCAATGAGGGGCCAGGGCCAGTAAATAAACACGTCCGTCTTCAATAATTGAGAAAGATGTTTCTCCAAAGATGCCAGTACGGTTGGTTTCTACCTATATACAAACAAAAACAAAACATAACCTTGTGTTGTCTTTTAGTGTCAGCACCCTGATACCTACCTAAGTACTCACTGTACTCTCTATCCTAAAGATATGACCCGTACTCGAGCCTTCATCTCAGGTTTTGCTCCATATAAACCAATCTAAACAAAAAAGAACTGCTACATATTACTATAAATCATTCCAGATATAATTTTGAAGGTTTCATGGTATCCAATTGGTATGTCTATGTAATATTTCTGGACATTTAGGTAGTTCTAAATTTCTACTCCTAAAAATAAAACTGTGACCATTTTCACATGTAAAGCTTTTTCTTCTTCCAGGAAATGAAACTGGTGATTCAATGGTAAGAATAGGAAGTTTTAGTCCGACTTACAAATTATATGTGAAAAGACAGCCATGGGCTTGTTCTTTCCATAGCAGCATTTATGATTATCTATAGGATCTATATGCATGGACTCAACCAATTGTGTTTGAAAATATCAGGAAAGCATTCAACGTGCCAAAAATATATAGAGTTTCTCTCATCAGTATTTCCTTAACAACACAATACAATTCTTATTTGTTTACTATATACATGATATTAGGTATCATATTTATTATGTGTCTGCTGCTGTGATTAACAACCATGACCAAAAGCAACCAGTGGAGGATTATTTAATCTTACAGACCTCAAGCCACACTCTGTCACTGATGTCAAAGCAGGAACTCAAGGCAGAATTCTAGAGACAAGAACTGAAGCAGAAGTTGTTGAGAAATGCTGCTTACTGGCTTGTTCAGCTTGCTCTCTTAAACACCCACAGACCACCTGCCCAAGGGTGATACCACCCACAGTGAACTGAGCCCTCCTGTACTAATAATTAATGGAGAAAATATACCGGCAGGCTTGTCTACAAAACAATCCATCAGGAGAATTTTATAAATTTAAATTTCCTCTTCCTAGATGATTTCAGCTTAGTAAAAGTTGACACAAAACTAACCAACACAAGGATTCTAAGTATTCTGGTTATGACAACATATATAGAAGTCTATGTGTGTCGGGGGTTATATGCAAATATAATATGAGATTTGATCCTGTATAATATTCTTGGAACCAAGTCCAACAGAACACCAAGGGACAATTGTGTTATTTTTTTGTCTACATGTAAAAATTTCAGAGGTAGGAGATCACTTTCATTTTAACTTGTTTTTATTATTTTAGCGGCTCTGTTAGTAATTGTCTCTTTTTAAATAGCAAACATTTTAGAATTTTGTGAGAATACTAACTTTCTATACCCAATGACATGAGAAAAGTTACCCTGGGAGATGGTCACTAGGGTGAATATGGTAGGGAAGTTTCTGGGAAGTTCTGAACTGCACTGAAGCAGAGGATGAGCTCTCCAGTTTAACGAATACAGATCCCTGCAAATATAAAGGGGGCAATGTGGAGAGATATTGGAGATCCCATACAAATAAACCACAACACTGGCATGATGAGGCTAGCACTGAGGTGAGCATGCTTGATGGAAAGTCATGAGCAGCTACACTACTGGATGATTATAGGGGATGATTCGTTCAATTTGGTTTGACTGGGAAGAGGAAAAACTATTCAAACTCCTCCTTCAGTAGATTAGGAAAAGTCGATTGTTTACCCTGTATGTAATAAGCTCTAAAAGAAATTCTGCAATATTGGTGATTTAAAGTTAGATATAACTTGGATAGGCTAACATAACACCAAGAAGGGTACATGTGCCCTAAGGATTCAGCCCTAAGGAATGAGTGCCCTGCATTCAATAAAGTATTCACTATCACATTTGATCATGACAAGACATACCAAAGGCCAGAGTGCATCAAGAAGGATTCCAGAAAGAGGAAGCTATCCCCTGGGATGCAGAAATAGAAACAAAACAAATATGTGAAGAAAAAAAAAGCTGATTATGTTAGTTATTTTGCTGTTGGGGTAAAGAATACTAGATGCTCTTTATTTTTACAGTCAGAGCTAGTTTATTAAAAACACATTTTTATTGAGGAATCACAAGCATAATACATATGTACTGTTAAATTACATTTGGCCCAAGGCTGACTCCATTTCTCCACAATCTATGCCATGAGCTACAAGGTAACAATGTACAAACTAACTAGACAAGAACCAATCACAGTAGCTAAACTTCAGCCAATCACAGATGGCCAAACACCCAAACCACATCCAAATTATGTAAATTCTGGGATGTTTAAGCAATTAAATTCTTCATCTTCTCATTTCTGTTGTCTGCCACTTTGCTGGGAGAAACTTTCTGAACTACTGCCTGAATCTAAGAATAGTCCCATTCATAAGTCAATTATTGTTCAAAAAATAAAAAGTAACAAAAACACACTCTTTAATTTGTCAAAAGAAGTTTAGAATCAGTAAGTTAATACTTACTGGTTGATCTTGAGTTTGTATCTAATGCTGCTTTCTTTTCTAGTGAAATTCCCTGAGTGAAGTACTTTGCTCTCTTTCTTATATAAATTATAAATGAAATGCATCACTTTCAATTTTAATTTCTTTAAAGTAGAATAAGAATGTGAAATGGCTGCAAAGGAATCTGAGGTCAGAGTCCTCCTAGAGTCTTACCAATTTTTCCAAATCTTACTGTTTATTTTCCCTAGGTTTAATACAGTCCTTCACCGCAAGGGATTGAAACCTACAAGAATATTTTATTAGACATCTTTGTGAGACTTGCTATCATTATTTCATAACAAAAACACTCTTATACATTTAACCAAACTAACATCTCTACAGATGGGTCATAATGTAGAAAATTATCACACATGAACTTGGTTACAGATGCCTTTAACTTCAGCAAGCACGTTGTTTAACCAGCAGAGTTGGGTCTGGATGCGTGCATTTTCAAACTGTGGCTAAAGTGACTTTTTTTTTTCCGAGCAGGGTGACAGATTAGATCGTTCTGAGCAACCTCCTGATGGAAAGAACTAAAGTGTTGGATAAAACATATATGTTCAATCTTCTAAAAGGTGTTGCTGAGCTGGCACAAAAGGAAGTAATTCAGAGGCCAAAGACAAAGTGAAAGAAGGCGCTTTGTAAGATAAGAGGGTACCAAGTCTGGATTACATGGAAGGGTTTCTCTGTGTTTCTGCTGCTTCCACTTTGAGGCTTTCAAAGGTGCAGGCGCTAGAGTTTATGCCTGGAGTCCTCACAAAGAAGAAGCCTATGGAGATAACCTCCATAAAGGCAGGCACACAGACCATAGCCTCAAGCAAGAATTTTAGAGAAGGAAAAGGAATGCATACCTTGTTCCTGTACTGAATGAGAAGAGAAAAACAGCACATCTGATCACTTTTACCATTAGGCATTATTACAGAATTTTGCAGTCCAAATTCACCCTTCTATTTTGACATGTCAAAAAATAAATAAAGTACATATTCTTGGATTTTTGGGGACATGCTTGCAATTCAAGCACTTGAGATACTGAGATAGGAAGATAGTTCAAGACTACCTGGCTAGATAGTAAATTCCAGACTACCTTAGGCTTCAAAATGAGACACTATGGGGCTGGAAAGATGGCTCAGCCATTAAAGGCCAGTCTTACAACTAAAAGAGAGAGAAAGAGAGAGAGAGAGAGAGAGAGAGAGAGAGAGAGAGAGAGAGTATCTCAAAATATAATAATAATAATAATAATAATAATAATAATAAATTGATAAATAAAGTAAGAGAGAAAAAAGACAAGAATATAAAAATAAAAGTCCCAATGTAAACAGTGGTCTTAAGTTGACACTGCCGCCACTCAAATGGTCCAAACAAGTACAGGTGCATTTCGAAGGTATGTGATAGCATAGGTCTCCAGAAATTCCCAGAAAGCACCAAGAACAATCAGCAGACCACTTCTAAAAATGACAAAACAGAAACACAGAAGTGACAGTATGACAGTAAGGAGAAATTGAAAGATTTTAACAGGGGAATTGAAATTATTCTGTGATTGTTATATCAAGTACGAAAATGGTTTTAAAACTACAGATTTAGCATACGTTTAAAACAATTCAGAGATGTTTGAAAATGGGAGTGGAGAGAAAGGATGACTATATTAACATATATATATATATATTATATATACATATATATATGTATGTATGTATTTGTAGGAGACCTCATTTGTACTCCCATACATGAGAAATTGATTACAGTTAAACATATAATGGGCCAGTTAAACAGAAAATTGGAGATAACTTGGAAATGTAACTGAAGTGAAAGTAGATGTGGACAAATGACCTAGACTGTATCTTAAAAAGAAAGAGAGTGAAAGCCTGAGAGAGGGCAAGTGACATGGAGGTGAGAAGGCTGATGTCTGGCACAGACTTAACACAGGTTTTAGTCAGAATAGGCCAGTCTAGATGTTGCGGTTTAACAAAATAAATGTGTTTATCATCTACACAAAGTCCAACATGAGTCAGGCAAATCACAGAGAAATGTTCCCATTTAAGATGTCCACAGAACTGGTAGATTGCCAGTCTCCACAAACGATCTGTAGAGTTGTTGGATAAGGGATAAAGATGAAGATGCTGAGAAGAAACAGAAATGATGTGCTGAATTTTATCTCCACATCTGTTTGTCCTTCAGCTGAGCTATCAAATGAATTGTATATATAGAAGGCACTGAATCCCATCACTAAGTACCATCTAGCCACTGGCTTCGGCTTGGCTTCTAGGCATTCCAAGTGGTGTAAGAATCTTCAGACATAGTTTATCTTGGTCCCTGGGACCTATGAGCCACAGCCAACAAGGGTAAACCAAGAACAAAGTAATTGCTATGTTACGATTCTGAAAGACATACTGAGGAAGGACATTGAGAAAGATACATACAACATACAGTTTCTTGATATCTACTGAGCAGACAGAAATAAGTGGTGCTCTTTAATCAAGTAAAGTGAAAGCCCCCCTTATTATTAGAAGAATCTCTGGACATTGACATCATGGTCTTTGAATCCATCTTCTGTGCAGTAAGTCTTTTCCAATTATCATCCTTGCCTGGATACAGAATGGATGTGAGGATGTTTTCATTCTTATAGTCTTTTCACGTTTTGCAACTAAAATTCCACTTATGGAAAGCTTGACACCAAATGGTTCTTATTCATAATTTTGTTATTAGTTAGTTGGTTTTTGCCAATAGAGGTTTCCTAAAAACTTAATAGACTTCTAATCTAGTTATGCAGCAACCAGTGCTTTTGGGGACCTGTTTCCAGGCACAATTTACTTCTCTGTTTTATAACCCATGCAAGCCTTTTCACTCTCTTCTAGAGCACATGAAAGGAACATTAATGTGATTTTTAACCTGAGTATATGTTTTTCTGCCTGCTGTATTTTTTCTTTCCCAGTTCTGTAAAGTGTTTAAGTTCTGGATAAGTTTCTAGAGACTGCCTTTTTTCACTTACACTGTGGCTTATTGTCCTAGAATAGATTACATTTTTATAATAGTCACAGGCTTGTTCACCAGAAAGCAGACTTCAGTATGGTGTTTAGTGAGCAAGATGCTTACTCGTGCATGACATTAGAACCTGGGAAAGGGAAAAGTAGGTAGCAAGTTTGAACAGAGGAAGAAACTAAGATGTAGAACAGGTTAATGAATGCCATGGCTGTTCTCACAGGAAACTCTGGAAAGAAAATCATTCGAGAGAGCTGTAAATTGCTGGAACAAAATGTCTGGCTGCTTATGTGTCTGCTTTGATCAATGAGTATGAGCCATGCCATGAAGAGTTTCCCTTTGGGCAAAGTAGCTGTCTACCATCAAGTATTCTATAAAGACTGTCATGGTAACAGAACAACAGAGACATACACCTAGAAAATAGCCCATGCAAGGTTTGGTGGAGTTCTCCTTCTAGAAACTTAAAAGAGGATGGTTAGTGGGACAAATGACAGCCCCTATGTTGCAGATGACCTCAGAACCACAACTGGTATGTAAGGTCTCTGCTCTCCACCTGGAATCTAACCTGTGGACCTCATGTCTTTAGACCCACTCATGTTTCCTTTGCTGTAAAGTAGCTCCTCTACTCTGACACATGGTATATTATAGACTTGGTGAATGACAGATCTAGAAGCACTCAAGAATACTGTGAGGTGAAGATAGAACTATGTGTATCATCTATGAGAATCAGTCTCTAAAATGCAGTGGTAGAGAAGGAAGATTTCTAGAGAATGCACTTTAAGTGGAAGAAAGTTTACCCCAATTGGCACCAAAGCATCTAAGAAGGAGTACTGGTAAACATTATTACACTGGGACATGTGTCCCAAAGCATGGGACACATGCTCAAATATAAACCAGTATAGATTTTTCAAAATAACTAACAATCTTTTGTTATTTTTAAATTGTGTGCATGAAGGAGGGAGATTGTGTGAGTGCAGGTACCCACTGAGACTAGAGGCCTCTGTCTCCCTCGGAGATAGAGGGAAAGGCAATCACTTATTCCCAGACTACCTAAGTTGTCTCTTCATGAAGTGGTTTGGTATCAGATGCTCATCAATAATGTGCTGTGATCATTGAACACTTAGCTGTAGCTATTTTCGTGGCAGCCTTGTTGGGGAAGCACCCATAAGGAGAGTACAGTTGTTACTTGTGTTTGCCATCTGTGTCTGTCCGGTCAAGGTCAGTGTAGTGAAAGATAAAGGCTGATAATATCAACCAATTGAATAATTTTGATCCCCTCTTCCAAGGCAGATTCCCTGGGATGTGATATTTTTATAACATACATTACAAAGATCTTTGCACTTAGCACCACTCCCCAATATTCACTTTCATGCCTCTGTCTCCAACCCTTATCATTAGTCCTCTGCTTTTCTTCCTTTCTAACATCTCACTAGATATCCAGGCCATTTCCAACTGCCAGTGGTTATGTATGTACTTTTTTTTTACTTTCATTGATCACTCCTCAGACCACACAGTTGATACCCAGTGTACTAATGCAGTCTGCCACATAAGAACAGTACAGGTGTTCTTTCCACTCACATCCCTTTGTCCACACTCTGTTCTGTAGTCTCATACTAATGAAAGGGGAGATTAAGGTATTTCTAGCCCTGGAATGTGCAAAGCAATGCCTCTGCCCTGAGATAGTAGAGCATGGGACTGTATCAGTAATTTATTTTTTACTGTGATAAAATTCCATGACCAAAAACAGCATGTGGAAGATTAGTGTATAGCTATAGTTCCAGAAGAGGAGTCCATAATGGCAGGGGACACACTGTTATAGGTGCTAGGACAGGAAGCTGAAAGATCACATTTCTGTCCACACATAGGAAGCAGAGAGCAACCTGGAAGTGAAGTTGGGCCCTAAACTCTCAAAACCCTTCCCGCCTTACATCCTCCATCAAGCCTGCACCTTCATAATCCCCCGAACAGTGCTACCAGCTCGGGATCAAGTGTTTACATATCTGACCTATGGGGTCATTTCTTATTCAAACCACCACAGAGTAGAAAAGTAATGTTTGATAGAAATAATTGTTAAGACATTTCCAGGGCTATTTACAGACATCAGCACTCAAAATTGGAAGAAATTCCAAGGATACTAAATGAAAAGACTTCTACACTTTGATAATCACAAGAAAACACCAAGCAGAGGTTTCTTAAAAGACAGATTGTCTACAAAGGACTGAAAAATTCTCCGACTGATGATTTCAGCAGCAACAAAGCCACATGATATTAGAATAGCGCTGCCAGTATAATGAGGATAATTAGAAGTTAAGTTATTATTAAGGGACAAAGTAAAGACATTTTCAGAAAAACCACTTATGAGAAGATGAAGCTTGTACTCAATGTCCCAAGAAGACATTTAGAGAAGATCTACTTTAAGCAGAAGTAAAGTGATTCCCAACTATAACATCCAAGATAAAATAATGACTAATAATAACTGGGAAACATGAGCAAATGTAAATCAGGATAAAACATTCACATTTAATTAAAAGGATTTTTAATTTCGTGAATGTGTGTTTCCTCGTGTGAATATGTCCATGGGAGAGCAGGTCATCTCATGAAGCCAGGGTCATTGGATTGCCTTGGAGCTGGAGTAATAGGTGGTTGTGAGATGCCCATGTGTGCTGGGAAAACAAACTCCACTAACTCCAGTCCTCTACAAGAGCAAGGAGTGTTCTCAAATACTGAGTCTTCCCTCCGGCCCCAACCAATAGAATTTTTGATTACTGGAGAAAAATAGAGGTATTTTGATGAATACAAAACAATACAACTTAAATTGTGAAAAGGAATGCCAAAGGTTAAGTATTTACTCCTCGAATATCTGGGAGGATGATAAAGTTATTATTGTCGTTAAATAAGTATGTTAAAATGTATAGTATAACTGAAAAAAAAAGACCACATAACATCTAAACATAAAGAGATGAACAGAAATGATTTAAAAAATAGTTAATGAGGCAATTGTTAGGGATGAGAAAGATTAAAGTGATCTGGGAGCCATGTAGGGGAGGGCCTTGGCCAGCTGTGGGAGCCCAGGAGGTTTCCTAGGGAGATCTTAGCTTACTTTACCCAGAAGGACTGCATAAGAAGATGATTGGACCAGAGGCCTGGATACCAGATGTTTGGAAGGGCCCACACTTGGTTGTATCTAGCAGGGGAAGGTCTATTGCCTTGCCCCTTGGCATTGCTATAAAAAGCCCTTTTGAATAAAGTTCTGGGCCATTTGGGTATTGACCCAGGTCCTCCCAAAGCTATCCTGTGTTTCTGTCTTTCCTCTCATCCGCTATATTATTCTATCTACAAGTTTTTTATTCCTCTCTCTTCCTCCTAGGAACCCTGTAAAAGGTGAGGACTGGTCCCCCACAGTTGGCACCAGAACTAGGCACTTGGATGAGGAGGAAGTTAAATGAGAGTAGGAAAGTACCCTGCGGGAAGCAGTTGGACATGTCTGGTATTGTAGTAAAAATAAAGGTGGGGGTATTCTTTTTTGGGGGAGTAAAATTTTAAATATAAAGTAGAGTAGTTCAAGTTAAGCTAAATAAGAAAGTAGTTAAAGTTAGGCTGTAACAAGTATCTCTCTGTCTGAGTTTCTCTCCTTTCTCAATCTCTATCTACTAAATTAGAAAAAAAATAGTTAATCATATCAATCATAGAATAATATGTATGTATTATGTATGTAATAATGTATTATGTATGTAATAATATGTATGAATACATACATATTATTCTATGATTGTATGGATTCATAGGATTATATGTGTTATTACTATATGTACATATTATATGTATGCATATTGTATATTATAATTTGTTACTTACACAGTGATAAAAAATGAGTACAACAAAGCAGTATACAGTTTTAGGTGCTCATATAGGGACCTTTGAGAATAAGTTGGAAACAGCTAGAATACTGGTTAGCCAGAGAAGACTATAGGACAAACAGGAAAGGGAGATGTACATAACATGGGAAGGGAACAAGAGCTTCTCCTCTTTCAGGCTGAATAGTGGGTACCCAGCTCTCCAAGCATTAATTTTAATGAACCAAAAGTATTTTAGTGATTCATCTATATGTTTTACCAAAAATAAATGTACAAAGAACTGAATTTTTGAAAAGGCTACTGAGTGTTTAAAATGCCTTACATGTTAGTGTGGGTTGTTGAGGCATCCATTTCAGAGACAGAATAGTGAGTGTCAATCAACAAACCAAATAAATCAATTTAGAAAAACATGACTATGATGAAGTAGGTATCAGTTAAGAGTGGTCCCACTGTGCATATACACATCTATTTGATAAGCTCCCCCTGAGAAGAAGGGAGATGAAAGAATTGTTTCTCCTGACTTCTTGGGGGTTGCTCTGGCTCCTGACTATTGATAAGACTAGCTGTGCCTCCTCCATTGTTAATTCATGGCCATGTGACTGTATTAGCACTCATATACATACCAAATTTCATTCTTTATGGGTAATATTGCTCCCTATACACCATTTTTTCTATGAAAGGAGAGCAACAAGTTATTGTTTAATAAAAATGATGATGGTTAGTAAGGTTCGTATTTCTTCTAACACTACTTGAATAGTGTCTGCTCAGCTCCCTGATGGAATCTGAGTAAAATAATGCTATCCATTTTAATATAATACATAAGGCGTTTGAGTACAAAAGCTGCCATTATCAGTATTTCTATTATCAGTAAAGAAGCTGTGTACCTAATTCTCCATACATTATGTGAAAAATTAAAGTATTATAACTATAACAATGTCAAAGACAATGTTAATGCAAAAATTAACTACAGAGAAGTACAAAAAGTGAAAGAGTAGAATTCTAAAAAAACAGACTTCAGACCATGGTAGGACCATATCTTCAGCCTCTAGAATGAACGTGTACAGCTTTCCCAATGTGGTATCCTGAAAATTTCCATCCATGGAAGTTCAGATGAGTTACAGTCCTTAGTCGTGAAGATGGACCATAGTCATTAATATTATGACAAATTAATAAAAAAAAAAAAGAAATCTCCAAAGATGTGTTCACTCATATATCCTGACTGGCCAGACACCCTGCTTTGTGGAAGAGAAATAAGATCAAGAGGACAGTACGAGTGAAGCAGACAAGAACATGGATAGATTCCTTGCTCACATAGTACTCTCCTGACTCCATTTCCCTGACTCATGGTTGGTGCTCATTGACATGGTATGAGGATGATGACCATTCAGTGTGTTTTGTCACACTGCTTTTAGGATGCCAAAGAGTGGGTAGTCTTTGAGCTGAATCTTAATAGAGGGCTGGGTGCGTCCAAACAAAGATATAGTCAGCTGGCGAGGATACATGAAGAGAAAGATTTGTTTTAGATCCCAAGGTGTAAGGTAACGGGTGGCTATGAGAATGTAATGGTGGAAGGAATAAGGGTGGAGTGAGGCTAGGTTATTGACCAGGCCATGTGATGGAGACTTACCAGATGCTAGTAGTCCCATTTTCTCCCACACAAAATCCAGAGGAGGGTTTCCTATAGACAAGTTTTGCATGGATTGTAAATCTCTGGTAGAGTCCTAGAGGGTGGATCTCAGGCACAATACAACACCCCAGGCCCTGTGTGTGTGACCATTCCAGGATGCAGGAAGCACACGAACAGCTTTCAAAGCTATTCAGAGCAAGTAAAATTGGGAGAAGGGGTACAAAATTGCCTTACAAATCTGTTGAGATATCTAGATTGACTTCATGAGGAAGATATGAGTCAGTGCCTTAGGAGCCAGTTGAGGATCACCAACCTCCACGAAGTCATCAAGGAGACTCTGAGGATGAAGTCTCAACAGAGCAGCCCCTCAGGGCTTACCCAACAAAATGCAGGTGTTGCAGTTTCCTGCTTTGCTCACACCATGTCACGGGGTTAAGAAATCACAATTGATCTTGATCTAATTGTGCGTGTGTGTATTGTGGAACATGGTAGGATATAAATAAAAAAACTAATTAATTTAATAAATCAATAAAGTCATAAGAACAGTATTTAATCTTGTTAGGCACGAGAAATGCTTAATTGATTCATCATTCACAGAGTGCTTATCAAGGGCCTTGGAGACAAAGAAGCTGCAAGAGAGTTCTTAGAAGGACCCACAGTGTGGCCAGAGGAGCCCTCCAGCAGGAAAGGCATCTTCAGGTAGAGCTCACTTCGCTTGGTGTCTTTCAGTGCTGAGCGTTTTTCAAACCTCTGGCCCAGGAAGCTTATAAACTAATTAACGAGACTAATTTCCATTGAAGAGAAAAAAAAAATGAAAACAAAGGAAAAGGGCTAACACAAGGCTCATAAAAATAGGAGCAAGTAGTTTAAAACAAATTGAAACTTTCCTAGGATCTGAGAAATTAACCAAGAAATGTGGACTAAACCACGGACAGCCAGGGGCAGAATAGGTGAGTCAAATATACAGAAACACACAAAAACCTGGCTTTCCGTTCATTTCTATACCTCTTACTCCCTTCCTTCATAGCTACCCCCCCATCCTTCCTTCCTTAATTCTTTCCTTCCTTTTTTCCTTTCTTTCCTCCTACTGGTATCCATTTAACCTAGAAAAAATTCCATATGCAGTATGTGTTCATGTCTACACATGTGTTTGCATATGTGAGGGTATGTGTAGTGTGTGCAGAAGCGCATACTCCTGTTTGTACATTCCTGTGGAGCCCCAACACTGTCACGGAGTCTTTCTCCATTGCCCTTCACTATTTTTATTGAGGTAGGGTCTCTTCATCAACCTGGACTCACCTCTTCCAGCTAATCTGGCTAGCCAACACATCAGAAGAGCCTGTGTCTGCCTCTGCCTCCAGAGGTGTGGGATTACAGGTGACTTCTATGCCTGCCTGGTTTGTATGGGGTCCAGTGCTGAGAGAGGAAAGTGGGCATGAGCTCCCATCGCTAACCAAGGAGCTATCTCCAGTTGACAGCCACTTGCAAAGGAAAAGTTAGTTTTCTCCAGTGGAGGGTCACTGGATATATGAACCACAGTTACGGGTAGGTCCAGTTCCCGGATGTAGGTGACAACACAAAATAATGTCAAACCAAACAAACTAGTGTAGGTCTTAGTGCCTGTACACAATCACTTTGTCCACTGAGCCATCTCCCCAGTCCCAAACTTACAAGAAACAAACAAAAATCTCAAAACCCAAAGCCTATTCCTCTTTACCAGAAGTCCAATGAGGGAATATCAAAAGTTGGACACTTTCTGCCTCCTAAATCTAGCTCCACCTATAGTAATCAGCAAATGCATTTCCCAAAGAGGAAATATTCAGACAAAATCCTATCAGAGCCTCAAAGATTTTCTCAGCATTGAAACAACTCATGCCAAAGAAAGAAGCACAGTGAGACATGTTGGGGGAATAGCAAGGATTCAAAGATGGCGGAAGCTTTTTGGAGCATGTGGAGAAGGCGTGTGGGGAAGGAACACCACAGCAGTGGGGTGATGGCTCTCCAGACAGGGCCCTGACTAGCTCAAGGTAGAAACAGTAGGAAATCAGGTTGACGGGTCACTTAAGGTCACCATAGCTAGAAAAAGGCAGATGGACCTTACATAAAAGCACTTCCTGATAGTCCTTCAGAACTGTGGCTGTGAAGCAATTTTGCATACTTGAAAGCAACCTGGGTACATCCAGTCCTTCTCCCTCTAGTCTGTGGTACCTGTAATTATTATTAATGAAGGCAGAGGCCTGTGTATATGAAAGGAGTATGGAAATCTACAGGGTTCATTTTCATATTTGTCAACTTTTATTTGAAAACAGCAGGTGAAATTCTGATGTGAGCAACGTTTAGCCTCAAACTATCACACAGACTGTTTTGCTATCTATGTAATTACAAAAGACTGCTTTGGTCAACGCTCCTGAACACTTTTTATTGCTAATTTTGGCAATAAACCTGTTAATTAGTTAATTGTAAAACATTAGTGAATCAAGCAAAAAGAATCCATCTGTTTATAAAATTTCAAAGATCTCTTCTGGGCATAACATTTAAAAACAAGAACTAGCTTTCACTGTATTGCCTACTAACTGCAAACCATTTCCTGTGAGTATTTGTACAGTCCCCTCTCAGGGCTAAGTGTGATATTTTAATGCAGTCTTTTGTTGTACTTTTAGGCAATTTCATGAGTATGTGGTGTTGCATACAATTTGTTTGGGAAACTGCTGGAAATTAGAAAGCTGATGAGGGATATACAAGTTGTTCATCTGTAACACAGGTTAAACCTGGAAGTAATTAATGAGGTAGAGACAAACAAACAAGAAATAAAATAAAAAAATATAATAGCAGAATGGCATTCTACGTAACAAATCACGGTTCTTAAAGCAAGAAGAGGGAAAAACTCAGAGAACGGCAAAAATTCCTCAACAAAGAATACCTGTTCATACCCAAGAAGGGGAATGGGCAACTTCTGAGCTGGGTGGGTACCAAACTATGAAGAATCTGAAATTCTGTGTTAACTTCACCATCAGAGTCTTGGGAAACCCACTGAAAACCGTGCATCAGAGAATAGAATGAAAACTGCTTTGAGGAAGACTTTTCAATCCTGAACCTTCTCTCGATCCCTCAAAAATAAAACCGTAGACACACCTGGATGAGCCCAGGCACCACCAGAACAGGACAAAGAGAAATGTCACCTAAGTAGAAGGCAGGTATGAGGTTCCAATCCTTGCCAGCTGCTAAATGCCTGACGTGCAATGCTTTTTAAATTTGTCTTTCATGGTTCTCTGTTGTTTTATCTTCTTGTTTACTTATCTACTTATTCATTCATTTACTCATTTATTTATTTTTAGTGAATGGAAAAGTATTTGGGAACACACTTAGTCTGAACTTGAGGTATTTAAAGTTCTATTTGTTCGTAATCATTTCAGCTATAGTTGAGTTATTTACAGACACCAGAATATGAGAATGACATTAAGACTTCTCCCTACTTAAGTACTGACCAATTTGACTTCATAACAGGAAAGATGTCGGGATAGAGGTCACCATAGCAATACCAGCCAAGGCAGCTATACTGGGAAATATGTAGGTGCTGTGTATGAGACAGGGATTGAAGTGTGTTACATAATGCCAGAGTTGTTCACTGAAAATGTTTACCAATCACCACACATGGAAAATCATAAGCGGAGAACTAAATTGTGCTGTGTGCCTCATCATAACACTGTTACAGCATTTATGTAATCTGAGGATTCTTCTATGATTTTCTTCTCAAAGCCAGAGTGATTTTTATTACTGCTGCTCTTCATGACTTTTGCTTTATATTCCATTAATTGTCTGAATTTTCTCTCAGATCGTTCATAAATAAATGTAAAGATTAAAAAAAAAGGTACCAGGTATCATTCAGAAATATCTGTGTGCAAATGATTTGTTTCTTTAAACGTTTAAAAGTATCTTAAATACCTTTGGGAAGTGTGGTTGATGAGAGGTCAGGCTTCAGAGCAACAACACTGGGGGACCCAAGGCTCTCAGGCATTGTCTCTCTTATCTGTGCTTTTACTTCCTGTAGACTTCATTATGTCCTAGTACAACTAGCTAGTTGAAACTATGGGGGACTCAGCTGCTGAGAGGGCCCAGACTAAAGATCTACTTATTTGTAAATGAGTGGATTGTTTTTTGCCTTTACCAACATCTATTTATTTGTAAATAAGCATCTCAATTCCATCATTCAACAAACTACTCCTCTAGCCTGTAGTAGTCTCACTTGGGGTCTTAATAAATATGTTACCCAGTCCTGTGATTCACTCACAAAATACACACTTGATGAGCTATGGAAATTTCCAGAAGAGATGGTGTGATGACGGGATAAAGTGGAAAGGACCCCCAGACCTGACCTCTAATTGAGTCCTACTGAGCACCCCTTTCACTTTCATCTAACACCCTTGAGCCCTGCTTTCCTCAGGCACACAAACAAGGACTTGGACAAAATGTCATTAGATTCCTTCTGGTTAAAATGTTGGGGAATGTGATGTTCTCAGCTGCTTTGAGGTGGGGTTGGAGGCTATCTATCTGCTTCCACCCCGAGCCAGTGGAGGCCAATGTTGCTGACCTGCCAGCTGGAGAAATAGACAGAGTTAAAGCCCCACTGCTCTTTGGATCTCTCCTTTGTAAGGAATGAAAGGATTTCATTTTCCAAAGCAAATCACAAGTCACAGATGTCATCTTTTTCTTAATTCACGGAGAGGTAAAAAGAAAATAGCATTTAAAAATATGCCAGCATGTAACATTTCATTTATTCTGTACTATCTGATTTCAGGATAAAGTTCTTTTTTTTTTTTTTCAATCCAGAAAGCAAAACCTCCTGGACTCATCTGGTTTACAGGATCATTTACATACCCAGTGGAACATTTATTTTATCTGACCAGAAATAAAGATGATACAACCTTCCTGGCTGAGATTAAAAATATATAAGGATGGAATATTGATAGCAATACATAACATGGAGAAGAGCCGCCTGATGATGAATTGTGGGTACTGATAAGAAAGGAATGGTCGTAGCCCAAGTGAAGCGATAACCTCAAAAGATACTGATTAATGACAATGATTTTCAAGATTGAAAAAGAACAGGCAAGGATAAAAGAATATATTCAAGCATTTCAACAAAGGATGGGAAAATGTAAAGGGTAGTGTTAATTGAATTATGTGTTGTAACCAGATAATATTCTATTATACACAGATGAAAGCCACTGGTATATCAAGCCATCTAGTACAAAGATGTCAACTTGATCCACCAGGGTTATTTTTAAAGTGGCAGGCTTTAATATAAATCTGAATCTCAGAAGCACAATTTTAGTTTAATCTTCTTAATTTATAATGGTGATAAACTTAGTCTGATTGCTCATGAGGACATATCCAGATTTATGGCAACCTCAAGATAATGGCTGACATTGTTGCCTTTTACCCACAATTCACTGATTCATTATACAGAGATTGACTTCCCTCCTCTGTGTCCATAATCACAAATGGGTCAAAGAACTCTGTTTTTTCAATCTTCATTCACTCAATAAATCTTGCTAAAGTACTTCCTGTGTGAAAATACCATGCTTAAGTTCAGAGCCTAGAATAAATTAGTTTGCTTTTTGAGAACAAGAGTTTTATAAAATCCATGTTGCCGTGCCTAACAAGGAGGACTGGCCTAGTGGATGGAGTTTGTTAATGGTTGTTAAACTGAACTGGACATAGAGGTAAATATCCAGGAAAGTATCCATCAGGAGAGCTGAGCAACAGCCTTCACATCTAGAGACAAGAGTTCTACAAAATGGAACAACTCTTGCCTGTGAGTTCACTCATTTAGCCTAAGAGTGTCCCATAAAACAATGCCAGTGGGATTACTACAACAAAGAGAATCTTATATCGAGAGGGTTTGTGTCCAAACAAAATCAAACGTGTTTTCTTCTTGGAAATTGTGACATATTAATATTTGGCATTTTTCTCTTGGAATCAAATATAGTCAATGCATTTCTGATTGCATTCATCCAGCCAGTGTTGTTTTTGAGCCATGGCTGAAGCACAGGCTCTCAACTGGAAGAAGTCAATTTGGAAGAGCTTCGTTGGTCTGTGTTACTCTCTGGGTCCTTCCATCTCAACTACCATGTATCCTGTTTCCTGAGCTAACCATGTATCTGTTTCAGTGAATCCCCATGCTGTGGACAAAATGGGTCTGTCATTAAAGTGGTCCTTTAGAATGAATGCTGGAAGAACATGGTATACAGGTGAAATCTTGCCCAATTGCATTCAGTCTTCAAGCTGAGTGGTTTCTATATTCATGGGATTTTGTTGTTGTTGTTCTTTTTCACATTCTTGTGTGCTCAGGTGCCTGTGTGTATATCGGTGTGTTCTCATGAGTGTGTACATGGGTGGACACCAAAGGACAGCTTCTGGTGTCAATTCTCAGGTGCTGTCTACCTTGTCTTTTGAGTTGGGGTCTCTGAGAAGACCTAGGACTCATCAAGTAGGATATCTGCCTGGCCAGTAAACCCTGGATGTCTGTCTGTCTCCACATCCCCAGAGACAAGATTACAAGCATACACTACCATGCCTGGCTTTTTCAAATGGGTCCTGAAGTACTTCACATTAAGCGATTTTTCCAGCCTTTAAAATTATTTCTTAAAAAGATGAAGAAAATTCAAGAACATGTAAGGACTCTGGGTAAGTCCAACACATTTATAATCGGAAAATTCAGAGAAAAGAATCTGCCTGTGTAACCACCAGGTTCAAATGGTCTTGAATTTTTTTGAGCATGTCTTCCATGTTAAGCAGTTTCTAAAGGCTTCTTTGAAGATCTTTTTGTCTTTGCATCCATGACCTTGAATCATTCCTCTTAAGCAGGTTCTGGGTTTAGAGCTATACTCTATGGTCTGCTTTGCTATTGAGCAGTTGTACTTAACTCGATCCCCGTACATAGAATACAGCAAAGTCACAGAAATCCTGTTCTAAGATTAGATTACAAAAGGATTTTGGTTTTTTACTTCAATGCCTCGTCTCCCTCTCTCTATTACCTTTTCTACAGGAAGACATGTCCATGTTGTGAGCTACTCTACAGCAAGGCAAGTCAAAGAGAGAAACTTGCAAACACTAGCAAGGGACTGAGGCTGTCAGACCAACAGACTATAGGGACTGAGTCCTATGAAAATCCAGGGGAGCCAGCTTGAGAAAGGTCCTCCCATCTGGCCCTTCAGTGTAACCTCAGGCCCAAGCCAATGTCTTATGCCCAGCTTATAAAGGAGCTAGAGCAGGAAGCATACAGATAAATTGTATCTAAAATCATGAACCAAGAGAACTGTGAGATAGTTAATGTGGGCTGAGAACACTGCTATTTTATGGCAATGATCACATATCAACAGATGACTCATGTACACTCCCATGAAAAATATTTAAAGTATACATTCTCAATACAGTTATACTTATTTATGGATTATAGATGTATACTTCTTTAAACCTTTGTTTTATTGTCAGTAATGTTCTTATTTCCTTAATCCTCATGTTTTCCAAATTTACTAAAGTATTGTTGACAAAAAATTATAAATGTAAACTATACTGTTTAATGATTTTGTGCATATATATATATATATATATATATACATACATACATGTGTGTGTATGTGTGTGTGTGTAGTCCACAATTAAGTTTCTTAAAACATCTTTTTATTTTGTTTAGTTCCTTTTTTCTGTATAAGATATTGTTTTTGTTACTTTTCTATCTCTGTGAAGAGACACCATGACCAAAGCAACTCTTATAAGAAAGTATTTAATTGAGATCTTGATTACTATTTTTAGAGAGTTAGTCCATGATCATCATGGTAGGAAGCAGACAGGCATGCTACTGGAGCAGTCTCTGAGAGCTTTACATCCTGATCCACAAGCAGCAGGCACAGAAAGGGACACTGGGCATGGGGTGGGCTCAAAGCCCACCTACTGTGACACACTTCCTCCAACACCACCACCCCTACACACACCTCTTAATCCTTCTAAACCTCATTAAACAATTTACTCCCTGGTGACTAGGCATTCGAATACATGAGCCTATGGGAGCCATTCTCATTCAAATAACCACAGATATAAAAAATTAAGATCTACCATTTAAAAATGTTTTCTAGTGATATTCTTCTGTACTCATAGATTGTTGCCTAGCCAAATTGTCATCAGAGAGGCTTTGCCCAGCAACTGATGGAAGCAGATGCAGAGAACCACAGCCGAACATAAAAGTGTACCTTGGGGAATTCTGTGGATGAGCAGAAAGAAGGATTATGGGAGACAGAGGGGCCAAGGACACCACACATAAACCCACAGATTCAACTAGCCTGGGCTCATAGGGGCTCACAGAGACTGAACTACCAACCAAAGAGTTTGCATGGGACTGACTTAGGCCCTCTGCATCGATGGTAGAGTTGTATAGCTTGGTCATCTAGTGGGACTCCTAACAGTGGGAGCAGGGGCTGTCTCTGACTCTGTTACCTGCTTTTGGGAACTTTTCCTCCTACTGTGTTGGCTCATCCAGGCTAATAGGAGAGGAGGCTCCTAGACTTACGGCAATATGGTATGCCATGGTTGGCTCATATACATGTGAGGCCTGCACTTTTCTGAAAAGAAAGGAAAAGGAGTGGATGTGGGGAGGGACTGGGAGGAGAGGAGGGAAGGAGGAGAAATTGTGATCTGACTGGGAACAAAATTAATTAATTTTAAAATCTACTATTTCAGGCAATTTTGAACATACAATAGATATTAAGTGCAGTCACCATGTCACACAGTAGCTTCCCAGAGATTGTTTTATCTTAAAATGAAAAATTGTCCTTGTTCAACAACTTTTCCCCATCTTTCATAGCAACCATCATTGTATGCTATTTCTGTTAGCTTCATTTGTCTTTATTTCACATATTTCAAGTAGCATAATAGCCTTAAATTTCATCTAGGATGTTTCAAATGCCAGAAGTTCTGTCTTCTCCATGGCCCAACGACATTTCATTGTTTATCCACCACATTTCTTTCTCTATCCACCTATGGACTTTGGTAATTAACATATTTAGGCATTGTGAATGTTATTGCAGTGAGCATGGGGATGAGAGTATTTATTCTAGCTACTGATTTTATCTTGTTGTACATGTAGAGCCAGAAGCAGGATTACCAGGTCATGAGATAGTTCAATGGAACCTCCATCTCTTTTCTATTTGACTGCTCCAATTTCCAGACTTATAAACAATACACACTTTCCCAGTCTTGTTATTATTATTATTACTAAACTTTGTCCTCTATTGTGGTTTATTTTGTAGTTATTTTTATTGTTTGCAAGGAGAAACATAGTCTCCTTAAGTAGCTCATGCTGTTCTCAAATTTTCTGCATGGGTTTTACAGGCATGGACTGTCATGACTGGTGACCAGAAGTTATTTTGATACTAACCATTTTAATGGGTTTGAAATAATATTTCACTGTGGTTTGTAAATTTGCATTTTCTTGATGATTAATGATGATGTTTTTGTTGCTGTTGTTGCTTGTGCTTTTTGTTTGATTGATTGTTTTAGTTGGGGTATGCCTATCAACTATTTATTTATGTCTCCTTTAAGGAAAAGGTCTATTCAAATCTTTACCCATTTTTATCTGGATCTTTTGTTTTGCTTTGCTTTTGTTATTGCATTGTCTCTGTTACTTATACTTTTTTCTTAACTTTGTAATAACAACAAGTGTCGAAAAGCTCAAACTATTTATTTTCACACCTCACTGAAATGTTTTTCTGTCTGGAAAAGAGCAAATCTATATCAGGACAAAATACCGTCCCAAACCATAGACATATGACAATTTTGTTTACCTGATCACTATATTCTTTTAATAGGATCAGACTATCTGTCAAAATCTTTTTTTTTTTCTGGAGAGTTAGTTATTTATGTTAACCATAATCTGGTTTCTCTTCAGATCATATATTAGCCTTTTACTTATGCTAACCAATAGAGGACTTGCCATTGATGTCACCTTGGAAGCCTGTGCTTAGGTCTGTAAAACCTTCAGATGTCTTGCAGAGTCTGCTCCTGTCTTAAGGGTTGCTTGGCTACTGAAAAGAAGTGCTAACAGCTGTGGGAGAAGCAATTAGTGTCCATTCTATCCTGATTGACAATTCCACAAAATGCCCAATAGCATTTTCTCTGGTTTTACAAAATGGCGACCTTCTGTTCCTGAGTGCTGGGTAGCTATTGAGTCCTGGCACAGTCATCATCATGCGCATGCCCCATGTGGTTCCCAATTAGAGAATCTAGCTTAATTTCCTTCCCCAGCAAGACTGAAATATAAAAGAGAAAGATAAGACTTTCATCATGAGGTATGAACAGAGATTTCAGGCAAGCAGAATACATGAATATCAAGGTTAAGGGCATTCGATTTAAAATGCCCAGGCAGAGCTCTGAGAAACTGGAGACCAGGAATGAAAGCAGAGAGATTAGCCAGAGCCCAACTAGGAATGTGCTGTTTTCATACAATGCCCTCATCAGGGGGACAAGTGGCCCTTGTTATGAAGCTGGGAGGCTCAGAACAATGCCTTTCCCCAGTAAGCAGTCACTGCAAATCAAGGGCAGAGATGGACAATGCTGACTTGTCCACATGAAAGAGAATAATTACATAAAGTCTATGCCTGTCATCTGGTGAGTCTTTTGATCCAAAACCAAAACCAAAACAACAAAAAAAAAAAAAAAACTCGAGTAACTGGGCACTCAGGGGTTATCTTCCTCTGGCTCCTACACTCCCTATTTTTCTCATTCTGGATTTCCTATTACCCCAATTATCTAGGTTAGTGCATCAAGACAGAAATACTATGATCTTCCATTTTCCCTAATTAAGACTATTAGGAAGACATTTTATGCTCTTATTTTTTCTAATGAAATTCAATTTAAAGTCACTGTATCAGGTCTTATTAGCTGCTACATCATAACACACCATATTTCATGGGGGACAAAAATGCCTAAATCAAAAGTTAGATCCAAACTTCAAGAGGACGAACTGTGATGGTATAGTCATGGATCTTTGCATAGATTTAATCTTGCATTTTAAAAAGTCTTCCCAATGTTAACTTCTAATCAATCATATCCCCAGGACATAGAATGGCATGGAAGATCTTGAAAGAAATTTTACACAATTTTTCTTCATTTAAAAAGTATTTATAATCCATCTATACTTAAGAGAGAAGGGATATGTACACATGAGTGCAGTGCTTGAGCAGGCCAAAGGGGACATCAAATTCCCTGGAGCTGATGTTTGTGAGCCACCTACAAAATAAAGGGGAAAAGGCAAGTAACAAAATATTTTCATGGTGTGAAATAACTAACTTTTGTCAATAAGTGTTAAAGATGCCAATGGTAGAAGTTGGTTCTAGGAATTGAACTACAGTCCTCTGTGAGATCTTCATTCTTCATCGCTGAACCTTCTCTCCAGCCCCCTCATTCCATCTTCATAATAGAAGAATGCTAGGACTAAATTTGCAAACATTTTAAGGAAATATGAGAGGTGAATGGGGAGGTGGCCCACATCAGTCCACACTTGTAAGAAACAGTGTGGAGAACCTGCACTCATTGATCCTGTAAATATGTACATGAAGCCAAACACAGTGTGATGGAACAACAGAGGAAACAGACATCTGTAAGGTCCAAAACATAGCAGGAGCTTGATATCAGACTTTTTTTTTTATAAACAGCTAATGGGGAGCAAGATTGTTTTTTTTTTCTCTACCAGAACACACATCCTAGTTAATGTCAAGAGCTCTTCCCTCAGGAAATCTTTACTATTCACATGTGATCAAGAAAATATTTGTAAGCTAATTCTATGCAAAAGGAAACTGAGGTCCTGAAGGATATTTGCTGAATGCCAGAAAGTAGTGTAACAAGTATAGAACACTGTGTGCTGGACTGGACTCCAGGCTGTTAGCTTTGGCTTGTGTCTTTTAGCTGCTGGTGGCTTATTCTTCTGCATGCTGAGGACCACCTCTGTGATCTTGTCTTAGACCTTTAGATTTGGACACTTCATATGTTTTTACTCATCTATTATTCTCCCCCTGGAAATGCTATAGAACAAGTCAGCCTCCTTTGGGAAATCTTCCAGCTATAAGTATTATAACACAAGTAAACATGTCCCCTAAAGCTTGAGGGAAAGCTCATAATTCATGTAAAACTTGTAGGCTACCTTGCAAGCCACTGGCCTGAACCCAGAAGTTGGAAGAAGCAGTCTCAGGACAACAGACACACAGATGTTTTCTGTGATATCTCTGGACAAAAGGGACCTTTCTCAATGATTTTCTGTCACTACATGAAAGTGATACATTATATGAAAAATTTAATGGCCAAACAAAAGATTATTTAATCCCCAATGGAAGGGATTCTCAAATTGGCTGTTCTCCCAATACATCTCAAAAATTTTCTTCCAGGACACATAGATGTTCACATTTCCACCAGGACTCACAGTTGTCCATCTCTCTTGGACAACTTAGCCACACTCAGCTGAGACTAAAGATAAAGCACACTGGACAAGTTTACAGTTAAGAGAGTATGGGCTTGAATTTTAGCTGATGGAAGTGAAAGGGGTCTTAAGATTTAACATTTTAAAGATAATTTGTACAAAAGATATTGTAAGGTTGTTAACTATACCATAACAAATTAGAATTGGGAATTGTTTGTGTGTGGTGTATGAGTATGTAGTATATGTGTGTGACATATATGCATGTAGTGTATTGTACACAATATATGTGTATAATGCGTGTGTGTATAGCGTATATGTGTGTGCATGTTCATGCACCTGTGAATGCAGGTGAGTGTATGCACATGTGCACATGGGTATGTGGAGGCCAGAGAATGTCTTCCTCTATTAATTTCTATTTTTTTTTTTTGAGTCAGAATCTCTCATTGAATTCAGAGCTCATGGATTAACTAGAATGGCAGACCAGCTAGATCCAGAAACCTAAATGCCCCTTCTCTGTGATGGAGCTATGCTATGCATGCCTATACCTGCCTCCTATGTGGGTCCTGGGATCCAAATTCAAGTCTTCATGCTTGTACCACAGGGCATTTTACCAGTCCACCTCCCCAACTTCTACCATTGGCATCTTTAATACTTACTGAAAAAAGTTAGTTATTTTACACCATGAAAATATCTTGTTACTTGCCTTTTCCCCTTTATTTTGTAGCATTTAGTATTTAAATGACACCATTGTTTCTTGACATTTTCACTCTTGAAGTTTCAATAGCATTTGGCCATGAGACTTCTTCCATTCACCCAGAATGGAATCATTCTGAGAAAAGTGGTGTCTCTGATTTCCAAACACTTGGACAGACAGATTGCCAATTGGGAAAATAAGGAGAAGCACAGAAGCACCACAGCACAGGGCTCAACCTAATTGCTCAGTTTGAACTGCTTTGAAGCATTGCAATGGGTGTTATTACATACATCCTGCATCCATCACTGTTGGAGGTCACAACTTTGCTCTTGGACACTCTGGGTACCTTCCCCAGTCTCAGGGCAATTATTCACTAAATACACTAGAGATATGTGATCATGATGGAAGATTTAAAAAATGAGAGTTTCAATGCCTAAGGTGTGTCTTCGGGTGATAAAACACTTTCAGATGTATCATGTCATTTATTTCTTGTGTCTTTGTTAGAACAAATTCTACAATTGAGAGAAGACTCGCCTGAAGAAACTGAATGACAAGACTAAGGTGACTGAGACATTCACTCAGTGAAGCTGGAAGATATGCTTGGGTCTTCTGCTTGCTAGATCAGTTACGTCATGTGACTGGTACACAGCCAGGGCTCAGTGTGCAGGAACAGCAGCCGTACCTGGAATTTAGGAATATGAATCCTAATAACTCAAGCCAGAAATTAATCAGAACCTTTAGACTGAGCCACTGAGCCATATGTTAATGAGCTTCCCAGATGTTTCTGATGAAGTGGGGAACCTGGCATTTGCTAAACACCATGACCTGATAATGTGGTAACTGATGTGCATTTCTATCAAACTTTCTACAAATAATCCTGATGGATTTCTGCTTATAGAAACACAAAGTAATCCTAACAAACAGTCACTATGTCAAGCCTCCAGAAGAGCTCACAGCCATGAAAATCAGGGTTCAAGCTGATCCATACATGGTAGATGAATTACAGCTTTCACTTCCTCCCTGACCCTGGAAGATGCTATCGCCAACATTGATTACCAGTTTGACAGGATCTAGACACACATAAGAGACAAAGTCCAGTGCAGGTCTGAAGGGAGTCTCTAGGCAAGGGGACCAAACAAAATGGAAAAAGTGTGCTGAGCATAGGCATTCATCTCCTCCTGCTTCCTGACTGTGGACTTACTGTGACCAGCTGCCTCACACCCCTGCTGACATGACTACTTTGCCATGATGGACTGTACCCTCAAGGCATGAGCTAGGACAAAGCCTTCTTTCTTCAAATTGCTTTTGTTAGGTATTGTTGCCATAGCTGTGAGAAAAGTAGCAAAGACAAAAGATAAAGAAAATGATTTTTGTTTCTTGAAATCAAGATCATCTGACTCAAATTGTTGAAGTAAACACATCTTCATCCCATACAAATATTTCTCAAGATTTTTGTTTTTACTCCTTTTTGGGTTTCTTCATCAATATTTTTGTCAATTTTATGGGCATCAAGAATGGCTATCTCTCACTATTCATCACCCAGTTGTCAGTTGTAACAGCAGTTCTTTCAATTGCCTTCTTCAACAGCCATTTAGAATGTGCATGTTTTGGATTTCATGCAGAAAAAATGAAAGGAGGTTCAGTCTCCCCCGTCAGATGCTCTGGAGCACTCTGCCTCTCTCCTTTACAGCAGTCATCACACTTCTAATTACTTGTTCAATGTCACTGCCTAATTACTTCTTCCCCACATGTTCTCTATTAAGACTTTAGAGGCCCTAAGCTCTGACAAGATAATGGTGTCTCCTCCACCACCAGATGGATTTTGAAATTCAAAAAAAAAAAAAAAGTATAAAATAAGTTTAAGACAGCCAGTAAAGTTTTACCCATCATGCATACTTTAGAGCTTCCATGACCTATGCCTTAGTCAGGATTTTTTTTTATTGCTGTGAAAAGACACCATGACTATGGCAACTCTTATAAAGAAAACATTTAATTGGGATGAGTTGCTTACAGTTTCAGTCCATTATCATCATGACTGGAGCATGATGGCCTGCAGGTAGACATGGTGCTGGAGCAGAGACTGCTACATCTTGCAGGCAACAGGAAATTGACTGACTGTTACACTGAGGGAACCTTGAGCAAGACTTCAAAGCCCACCCCCACAGTGACACACTTCCTCCAACAAGGCCACACCTCCTACTAGTGCCTTTGGGGGCCATTTTCTTTCAAACCACCACATTCCACTCCCTGATCCCCATAAGCTTGTAACAATATCATAATGCAAAATTCATTTAGTCTAACTTCAAAAGTCCCCATATTTTGTCACAGTCTCAACAATGTTTGAAAGTTCAAAGTCTCTTCTGAGATTCATGCAATCTCTTAACTGTAATCACTTGTAAAAATCAAAATCAAAAAGCAGATCACATATTTCCAACATATAATGGCACAGGCTATATATTACCATTCCAAAATGCAGAGAAAGAAGCATAGCAAGGAAATGCTGAACCACAGCAAGACCAAAAACCAGCTGAGCAAACTCCAAACTCTACAACTCCATGTCTAACGTCAAAATGCATTCCACATCTCCAACTCCATTCAACTTAGCTGACTGCAACCCACTTCTTTCTCATGGTCTGGTCCCACTCCCTGTTTGTTGCTCTTCCTGGCAGGTATCCCATGACTCTGGCATCTCTAACATCTTGGGTTCTCAATCTAGGCTTCAACTTCACAATTTCATGCAATGACCTCTCCAGTAGGCCTTCATTCTGGGACACCCCTGACATATGCCTAGCCTCAGCAGCATTCCTTAGGCATGAAGGCAATCTGCAATGAGCATGGGTATTCAAGTATCTTAAGAAGTTAATCATTACATTTACTTTGAGTATGTCTAAGAATCACTCCTAGGTTATACAGAAATCCTATTTCTAATAACTTCAGAAATTATCATACTGTTTTCATTAATGTCAGTAGAAATCTATATTTTTGTTGTCAAAGTTTAAGAATTTGCCTTTCTTTATACTTTCATTGTATATTTACCCTTATCGTGAATTTCACATTTTATTTCCATGACAATAATTATCATTTATTTCTGATGGAAAAAATTCCTTAAGTCATTCTAGTAATGATGTCCCTTGGTTTTTACTTCATTTTTTTTTTCTGGAAGACAGTTTTTCTGGGTATTGTAAGGGTAGTGCATTCTTGACTATATGCTCTTAGATTTTTTTTTTTCAGCATTCTGAGTATATGATCCTATTCTCTTCTTAGTGCAAAGTTTCTGCTGAGAAATCCACTCATAGAATACTAGAGATTCTCTGTTTTGGTTGATTTAAAAAAAATCTTCTTTGCCTTTGGATAATTCGACTACAGTGTGGCTTGGAAAGGCCTATTTCAGCTAAAATTTATATGGAGACCTTCCAGCTTCATGGATCTAAACAGCTACATGCCTCCCAATACAAGAAGCTCTTGGTTGTTTCATTAGATATTATTTGTTCCTCCTCTCACTTGTTTTGCTTCCTTCTCTTGCTGAGTTTTCTTTCTTCTGTGTGGAAAATAGATGGAGTTCATTACAAGGTAAATTAAGTCACTCTCAAAGACTGGAGTGGACAGTGACTGAAAGAACCCTACAGAGGAAAATGCTCTCAAATGAATGGCCAATGTCTCAATGAGTTTTGTTTTTTTAAGGTTAATTATTTTGAACTCTCTTTCACGTAATCTATACATTCCCATTTATTTGGTGGTAATTACTGGGTTACTGTGTTCTTTAGGTTGGGCCATATATCTTTTTTTAAATCATCCTTATGCTCCTACATTATTGACTACAAGAGGGAGTGCTGTGTCCTTTTTTTTTTTTATTTCGCACAGTGGCTTTCACACGGCAAGATTTGTACCCACAGATATGCCTATGGTACCAGTCATGCAGGGTTCTATTTTTCTTCCTGCTGCTGTGATAAAACACTCTGAGCAAAAACAACACAGGGGAGGAAAGGGTTCATTTGAGCTTCTAAGTTTCAGTTCACCACTGGGAGAAGTCAAGGCAGAGATTCAAGCAGGAACTTGAAGACAGGCTTGCCGGCTATTCCGCATAGTGTTGCTAGAGAATTTCTCTCCAGCTCCCGCCACCAAGTCCCGCCAGTTCCAGAGCCCACTTACAAAATAAACACACAAACTCTTATATTATTTAAACTGCTTGGCCATTAGCTCAGGCCTGTCATTGTCTAGCTCTTACTCTTATATTTAGCCCATTTCTATTAATCTTTACTTTGCCACATGGCTTGTGGCTTACCGGTACTTTACATCTTCCTTGTCCTGATGGCGGCTGGCAGTGTCTCCCTCTCCGCCTTCCACTTCCCAGAATTCTTTTCCTTGTCCCGCCTATACTTCCTGCCTAGCCAATGGCCAATCAGTGATTTATTTACTGACCAATCAGCAACACACTTGACATACAGACCATCCCACAGCAGCATAGCCTTAGCTCTGTCCAAGAATCTAAATCACAGCTGAGAAAGTCCAGCAGGAACCATGGAAGATGCTGCTTGCTAGCTAGCTGTCTTAACAGCCCAGGACCACTTTCCCAGGGAATGGTACTACCTATAGTGTAGGCATCAAGATAATCCCCCATAGACATACCCAAAGGCCAGTCTGACCCAGGCAATTCTTCAGTTAATGCTCTTCCCTCAGGTGACTCTAGGCAGTGTCCAGTTAACAATTAAAGCTAATAGTATTTGCAAAGTGTAAGTTGCTCGGCTTCTATGTGGGTGTGTGGTGGAGGTTCCCTGAGGCTCCTACAGTTGTCATTAACATTACGAAGACTGCATGTGCACATGTGCTTAGTGATCTAGGCTACAGGACTAATGATGGCAACTTCATAATTCTAATGGTAAGGGCTTACAGATGTGGCTCTTGTTTTCCCTTAATGGAAAGCCTTATCGGAGGGGATGCTCCCTTATTAGAATTAACAGAGTTCACCAGCAGCCATGGTGGCTCAAGCCACAGCTCAAGCTCTTGCATCCAGGGCAGGGTATTGGGAAGAGATATTGTTGCAAGAACTTTCTCTGGGAGAATATAAACAAATACCCATTCACCCCAGATTGGACATCAAGCACAGATCCAAGCCCAATTCTACCAAAGTCCATTTTAAAAAATTTATTGGTCTTACTTATACTGCATGTGTGAAGGGTTACTTATAGGATCGTAGAGGATCCCCAAACAGCCATATTCTCGAATATTTCTAACCCAGCCTGGATGACAAGTTCCCCATAGTGGCACAGACAGAATCTCCCTGCAGCTGCCCTTTCACACTCTATATATTATGACTTCAAGAGAATGAGACCACATGAAGCTTCACAAAATTACACTTAGCTTGGAAGGAGGTATAGAAAGAAGTAACTGGAATCTCAGGTGAATGTCCAGTGATCCTCCCCATGCCCTTCTTCTAGGAGGTAACATCAGCAGTCAAGATCATGTCAACACATCTGATATTGAAGGTTCTTTGTGACAGTCACAACTGCTCTGATGAAGATGGCCATGGTTTTTGTGCTTGAAGGACAGTGTTCTGCAAAAGCTGCAGAGTCAAATCCCTGAGCTTAGGACCTTGCAAAATATGCTAGCATATTTGACCTGAGTGCAAGTTTACATCCAAAGGCCCTAGTGGATATAGTTCAACACCTAAGGCAAGGTTAACATGCACTCTAATAGCTCAGGGCATCAGCTTGGCTCTGAGGATGAAAAGGTGCTCCAAAGCCTTGGACCTTGGGAGCCAGGTCACAGATTTAACTGAAAGTTGTGAGCTAATGGGAGAGACAGTATTTCAAGCTCTAGTGAACACACTACACTGGGGTGACACTGGAACCTGGGATGATAAAACATGGAAGTAAATCCAGGTTCTGATGCTGAGTGTAGCAGAAGCAAGGGCTTTGTAATGACACGTTGCTACCAGATACACTGAGATACCCACAACAGAGCAACACAATAGTGTCTCTACTTGGAAAAGGTAGGTGATCTTAACAGCTCCAGCTCCAAGAGGCCAGCACAATCGCATTACAGATAGTTACAGCACTGTGATTGTTTGACCTAGAAGGTAAAAATGATACAGGCTAGCCAAGGCACTGATGCCCTAGACTGCAAGGCACTGTATCTTCTCATGCTGCTAAAGTGTGTGCATACCTTTTAGCAGAATCTGTGTCTCCCTGAAGGTGAAATGCTTTATCAGCTGTGAATCCAGAAAACTGTGACACTTTGTTGGTGTACCAGAGTTTAGACTCCCCAGTGACTTCCTCCTTGTGCAGAAGACTTATCAACAGAGTCCTCCCAAATGTGTGATTGCTCCAGTAGTTCAAGGCTCTGGGTCCTAAGCAATGAGGTGTCATCACAGCTTTTCTTAATAGGAAAGTACAGCAGAACCAAAGATGAGGGCAGGAGAGGCTATGAGTGCTTGGCACTAGTGGTAAGGGGGCAGTGGAAGCTCTGATCAGGGATGGCCCATAACATAACAGGTGCAGGGGAGCAGAGCATCATGGAGGAGGAGTGCAATGGCTTCTCATACTCAGAACAGAGTACATATGAGGAGTGGCAGAGCATAGGCTGGAGACACAGGGTAATATCCGCTGGGAAAGCTCAGCTTATGAGCCCCAGGAAGCATCCTCAGCTGGGCTCAGAGACTCCATGAGTCTCCGGTAGTGAGGATTGTAAGTGTCCATGGTAGTGATGGGAGCTGAGGCATCCCCTTGCTTACCTTTTCTTCACAGGGAAAAATTCCTCTAATCCCAACTTGACCTCACCTGGAGAGATGAGGAATCAGAGGCTTTGTATTCCTTTATTTTTCTTTATAGCCATCTGGGGTTTCTAGGCTCTAGCCTAACTTTTGACACTGCAACACAATAATGTCATCTACAAATGTCTTGGGCTATGTTCCCAGCTATCCTGGGATGCATATGGCCTGTACCTGCCAGGGCTGCTTATGATTTTTTGTTGTTTCCTTGTATATTCCTTTAGAGATTTGGGGGAAAATGTAGTTGTTGATTTTTTTTTAGATTTTTTTTTCTTTTCTCTCTTTCTTTTTTTAAGATGGAGGAATGCTAGGATTTTCCAGTGAGTCACTTTATTCATGCCTTGCAACTTAATTCTTAAAGGGGGATGAGACAGCATCTCCTCAGGGGTGCCCTGAACATAAATTGAACTTACTGGGTAGCCTTGTACTGTTTCCATCTTGCAAGTGGCATGAAGACATCAGTGTGTCTGTCTTGGTCCCAGAATTGTGACAATTCTTGTACCATGCCTAGACCAAGAAGGCTCTTAATAAATGTCTGATGAAGTTGGAGAGAGAGAGAGAAAGTAGAGGCACTGAAGGAAAGGGCAGTAATTGGGAAGAGAAGATAATTGATAAGAGAGAAAGAAAAGAGATGAAGAAGAAGAGAAAGAAAGGCAAAAAAGGAGTGCTGGAAGACGGGCAGAAGATAATAACCTTGTTGGCTTCTGTCTGGCTTATGTTATTGAAGAGAAATGCTGTGATATTGAAGCCCCAGCCAACACTGAGAGCTCAAAGCATCATCTGTTTCATTGTTTAATTCTAGAGTAAATGCTGCCACCATCCTTTAGCAGAATTATGAACTGTGTTTTTATTTACTTACATGGTACAGTTCTTAAGTACTTGACATGTTGTCTTTGTCACAGAATTAGAAATATCTGTGAGCTTTCAGTTCACAGCCACTGTCCAATGAATGAACGACTTGTGGGTAACACTGTGATATGTGACATTCTCTATTCAACAGTTTAACAGTCTTTAGGACTTCAGAATTCTGTCACCCTAGAAAATGAATACCTTCATTATTATAGGATGCTTTCTTTCTTTTTTTTTAACTATTCACTCCTTTGTAATGACCTATTCTAAACTGATGTGTGTGCTTAAATGGATTTCACATGCCGTATCAAAATAGCAATATTAACAAGACTTGCCACAAAAAAAAGTCTATAAAAATTACAGGGAATGTATGCATTCAATACACTTAGAAAAAAATGATTTTTCTAGATGACATCAATTTTAAGAGGTGTCTACATGCCACCAAGATGTACAGACTTTATTTTCAGCATTTTCTTGATAAGAAGCAATAGTATGTGTTGGGACACCATTCGGATTCATCAAATAAGCCCTCAAGAACGGATTTATTGCACAAGCTGAAGTTGAGAAAAGGATACCAATATGCTATAAAAAAAAAAAAGACTATATCTTTAGGTCCCCAGATCCTAATGTGACAGGATATTATTATCCACTAGAGCCATAAAGCCTTTTATAGAGATATTTTCCCCTTTAGCCCTGTTATTTTAATTTGTGCACAGATTTTAACACAGGCAATTTCCCCCTGCAAGGGCTTTTCACTAATAGAATTATACTGTCTTAGCTCAAAATGGTCTTTGGTTCTTAGTCCACTGGGCTCAAAAGATTATTTTCTTGTGGTGGAGAGCTCTCCACACCGCCTAGGAGCGTACCATTATCTGCACTGAGCACCCCAATCCTCTCCATCCTTCAAGAGGCTCCACAGCTGGGCCCAGCGTGAAAATGACAAGCATTAGAAAGCTCCAAGAGTTTATTTTCCTCTGGCTGGGCATCTTGGTTGCTGGATTCCCGTCAATGCCATCACAACGCATGCCTTTCAATAAAAAGTGATCCTAACAGGATTAAATGTAATTTAGAGTCAATAAGGAGAAGTTTGCCATCGGGCAGAATTATAATAGACAGTGTGATCAGAACATAGTGAATCTGGAAGGTTTTCAGGAATGCATTCTACTGTACAAAAATGAAACACAGAGGGCAAAGAAAATGTTTATTTGCTGCCAAACCTTTCACTGGTTCTGTCTTCCATGCAAATCAATTCGCAGTTTAATAAGAAGTGTGTATTGTAGTTTATAGGGAGGGAAAAAGAGAGGGAGACATTTGCACAGTAGAATGCAGAAAACTTCATCACTGATCTTCTTTATATGCATGGTAAATAAAATGTTTTGGTTCTGCAGAACATGGAAACTGAGCCCACAGAGTGCCCACCACAGAATTACATGTGATGAAGAGCAATTCTTAACCCATCTGGTGGCAAGTAGTGCTTTGAAAAGTGGTCACTCTTCTAGAAAACAACCCTACATTCCCTGGGCAAGATGGATCTGGAAAAGTAATAGAGGAATTAAGATTGGGTTAGAATTTCAGTCCAGGGGAGAATATGCCTATACTGTGAAAGACATGGATGCTTTGTTGGACTAGCCAATGCATGCCACTCATGTAAAGCAATTGCTTTTGTTCAGATGAGAAGGATTGGAAAGACAGGTATGGAGCAAGGGCTGGTTAGCTAAATTTTTTCTCCCTTCTATTTCAATCTTTAACCAACACCAGCAGAAAATAATAAGAGTAACTACCACTATTATCATTAGTGAACTATAGACTTAGTTACTTTTCATGTATCATCTCATTTTTTAAATAACCCTGTATTATTTTAATACTCACTTAGTAGATAGTAAAAATCAAAAATATAAGTTGCTGGGGTCACATGTTCTAAAAAGTACAGAGATGAAATAAAATTCTGGGTTCCATGTGCTTTCTTTACCATCATATCTTTCAACTGGAAGCCGAAATACAAAACTTTAATCATAGGGAAAATTTAGGTTTGGTGATTCATTTCTTGGAAAAGTGCCAAACTTTAGGAGACAAGATTCCAAAACAAAATGGCCTGAGTATGTAAGCAAAGAGAGTGTTTGGTATAGCCGGTGGTTGTCTTTATAAGGGAAGAAGCTAAACATCTAGTACTCTATGGAACAGCCAGCTGAAAGGTATGGAAAATTGGCTGAAGTTTCAGAGACACAGAGGAACTTATATAAAAGGGCCTGTGGTTAAACTGTATATCAGGGCAGCTGTCTGTCTGAATATTTCTAGAAATCATTAGCCCTGGGCCCTAGGCTTGAATCTCCTACATCATTGCCAAAAAAAAAAAAAAAAAAAAAAAAAAGTATGCTTGATATCCAAATAAATGTTGTATGGGTTTCCATACTGGATGTACTACTTGATATCTCTGTGATTGGTTATTGCCTCACTGCTACAATTCATTTATGGGGGGGAGGGGGATCACTATAGAATATCTTATGGGACCTATGTCAGGATTATGGAAGTCATTTCACATCTGAAGTTTCAACTATAAATTCAAATCTGACTACATCAGATAGATTCAATCAATAACTTTATACATTGATAAATTACTCACAGACCCTGAATATGACCCTAGGTTGAGAAAATATGTAGTAGTAAGATTTCCTGTGTCCTACCTGGCCCACAGTTGGGACAAATTTCTTACCCATAGTCCTGTAGCCTTTTATAAAATAATCACACAGAGGCTTAATATAACTGCTTGGCCATTAGCTCAGGCTTATTACTGACTAGCTCTTACACTTATTTTAACCCATAATTACTATTTATTTTTAGCCAGATGGCTTGGTACCTTTTCTCAGTTCTGCCTTGTCATCTTGCTTCCTCTGTGTCTAGCTGGTGACTCCTGACTCAGCCTTCCTCTTCCCAGAATTCTCCTTGTCTGCTTATCCCACCCATACTTCCTGCCTGGCTACTGGCCAATCAGCATTTCATTTATCAACAAATCAGAGCAAAAGACATTCACAGCCTACAGAGCAACATTCCACAGCAAAAATACAAAATGAATAAAACCTGAAGTTACTCACCACTGAACAAGTAAACACATGATTAAAAGTATTGTGATTTTTATCAATTTGTTCCTGTTAGAATGGCTATCATCAAAAAGGAGAAAAATAGCAATCATTGGTGAGGACATGGAGGGAAAGGAACCCTTGAACACTGTTGGCGGGAATGTAAATTAATTCAAACATTTTGATAACACTGTAGAAGTGCCTTGACATTACAAAAAAAAAATAGAGCAAATCCACTGTTGGGTATTTATCTAAAAGAAATTAATTCAGTTAGCCAGTTTAACCTGAATACTCATCAATACATGAATTGAGTAAAAATAATGTATTCTTGTATGAAATGTTAAAAAAAGCATAAGATCTATCATTTGGAACATATGATGTGAAGAAATTTCTGATACATTTCTATCACTTAGGGAAACATATAAAGGGAGCTGAAGGACATTACATAAGGGAAATAGGCCAAGCACAAAAAGTAACCTGTCACATGATCTCACTTAGAGGTGAAAGCTAAACAAACCCAACTCTTGGTAGTGTGTCTTAGTTAGGGTTTCTTTTTTTTTAACTTTTTATTTATTCTCTGTGGCTAACACATCATGCATCTTTATCTCATTCATCTTCTCATCCCTTTGTATCTGCCCTCTGCCCTTGCAACGCCCCCCTCCAAAATTAAAATAAGTTTTAAGAGAAAAGAAAAAAGAGAAAAAAAGAAAGAGAAAAAAGAAAAATCTAATCATGGAAACTGTAATGTGACAAAGTGAGTCACACAGTAAACTTTTTAGTCCATATGTCTTCACTTGCAAGTGTTCATTGCAGAGTCATTGGTCTGGTTTGAGCCCTCTGGTTTCTGCTATACTATCAATACTAGGACTCCTCTTGAATATCCTGTTGTTGCCCTGTGTCATGAAGATCCTGCAGCTTTGGATATACATGACCAGCCCCTTCACATGTCCCAGAAGATTTATAGATGGGGTGAATTTGGAGGAGGGGGGCAACTCATAGCCCTGGTTCTGGACTGGGTGAGAGCTCCAGTGTTGCCCCAGCTAGTTCACCCTATGCACCAAGGAGCAAAAGGTGGGACTGATTCTCTTGCTTTCACAGCCTCAGGCAGGCTCACCCACATCTCCACCACCAGAGTCAGGTCTACTGTATTACATAGGTGTCGCGTCCACCCTCAACCAGCAAGGAAGACGCAACACCAGGCTCTTCTCCAAGCAGTTTATTCAGGAACCTTGAGACAATCTTCTGACCCCGAGGAAAACCATCTTCTGACTCTGGGGAAAGCCAGCCCACGCCCTTTATAGCCACTGGGCAACCAAGCCTGTAGTGCCACGTGGACAATGCCGATAGAGTCAGACATACACAAGCAAGCCAGATTCCATGCCCAAGCCAAATAAGGAGTTGTTTATCCCAGAGAACACCTGCCATCAGGAAGGCGGAAGCCGGATGCCGGATGCCGCCGGCGCCATCTTTGAGGCACAGGCACAGCCGTGCACGGCTCTCTACACACAGGCAAGGTGCAGGGGCCACTCTCTCGAGTGCTGCATCTGGTGAGGGGCAGGAACAGCTCTCCCACTCTTATGGCCTCAGGGCCAGGCAGCTCTCCTATCTGCCACAGATGGTGAGGGGTAGAGGGGGGCATTTCTCCCTTGCCCACTCCACCATATGTCAGATGAGGGTCAAGGCCAGGTCTTCCACACTCACATTCTCAGTTCCAGCTCACTTGCACCCCCATTAGTAGAGTCAGGTCTAGTGTGCTGCCCAGGTGAGGTGCAGGGCCCACTTTCCCAAGTGCTGCAGCTGGTAAGGGGAAAGGATTATCCCCTTCTCTTCCCTCAGGTGCTGAGTGGGGCATCTTTCTATCACATTCACCACCGTATACCAGATGAGGGGAGTGGGGTCAGCTCTTCCTTGCTGACATTGTCCGGCCAGCTCACCCACTTACCCCACAAACGGGATCAGCTCTATTGTGCTGCCTAGGTAAGGTGCAGGGTCTGCTTTCCCAGGTCTGCAGCTGGTGAACAGTACCAGTTTCCCTAGAGTTGCAGCTAGTGGGGCACAGGGTCAATTCTGGACAGCCCTGTTCTTTCCACCTTCAGTGGTAATAGGAGCCATAGACATTAACAGAGACCATGGCTACAGAAGGGTCACAGACCCAGACAAGGGTGTAGCAGCAGCCTAGGCCTGGACATCACCATGGCCCCCACCCACCTCAGTCCACTCATCATCACTTTCACCTCTTCAGATCTGCCTCTTTCCTTGGGATACGAATCACCCTGTCTCCTTCTTTCTTTCCCATACCCCACCTTATATTTGCTCACCATAATAGTGCCCAATCATCAGTGACACAAGTTACCCAGTGGGCCAGTGTTTTCTCCTCTCAGCCCAAGGTAAGCTGCCATGGGCAGGCTTGTGGGTCTTCTTGTCTCACTCAGTAATAATGGCACTCAACAGGATCATGCTTTCTCATTTCTGCCCAGGGCAGGTTGCCTTAGTTAGAGTTTCTATTGCTGTGAAGAGGCACCATGGTCGCGTCAACTCTTATAAAGGAAAAACATTTAATTGGTGTGGTTTATATTTTCAGAGGTTTAGTCCATTATCATGATGTTGCAACATGGTGCTGCAGAAGCTGAGCATTGTATATCGTGACCAATAGGCAACAGGAAATAGTCTGAGACACTACATACGGCTTGAGCATATATGAGACCTCAAAGCCTGCCTCCACAGTGACACATTTCCTCCAACAAGGTCATACCTACTCCAACAAAACCACACCTCTTAATAGTGCCACTCCCTATGAGTTTATGGGGGCAATTACATTTAAACTACCACAATAGTACAAGATAAAATAGTGGTTAATGAGAACTATCATTGGGGAGAACAAAGGGCTTGAGGACATATTAATTAGAAGAGGAAACCAGGCATTGGGGAAGTAGCCCAGTGGTAAAGAACTGTTGTAGCATCTATAGAGACTTGGGTTTAATTCCCAGCACTAGAAAAAAAAAGAGCTAGGAAGAAAAAGTCATATACAACAGAAACATCAATTAGTTACTCTAGACAAGAAAAAGTAATTAATCTCAAAACTGTAATCAGCATTTTTAAATCCTTGTTGTAGGTTGTGTTCCTGGTTAGAACAAAATAAATGCTGGTCACTTTCTATACATTGCATGATTGTTCCTTCACAGTCATTGTTGACTTATCTAGCCTTCATTACCCAAATATCCAATAAATCATATTCACCACCGAATATATATCTGAGCTTTGTCATAAAGGGGTATGCTCTCAACGTCTAGTTTAGGGCTGAGCATTCCATGGTCTCTATTCTCTTCACTCTCTGACTAGTTGCAGGCAGGACTCTGTGTTAATCACCATCTACTGCAAAAGAATCTTCTCTGATGATGGTTGAGAGAGACACTGATCTTCAAATAAAATGATGTCATTAGGAATCAGTTAAATACTATATCCACTTGGAAGAGTAACAGTAGTAGAATCTCCCAATAGATTCTTGGCCAAAATAAAGGTGCCAGGTATGAGGTTAAACTTATGGTGCAGGCCTTAAATCCATTCCGAAAGTAGTTAGTTACTCTCATGACTTTTAAATCATTATTGTACAAGTGGACATGTCTTTTGGGGATGATCATTATTATAGCTCACAGGGTTTAAAGCTAGGCAATATGGATGATTACTTTCCTCCTCTGGTTACATGCATGCAGCCTGCCAGCACCATGAAACTAGCCAAGAAATAAAGATGAAGGACTCAGACGAGCACCAGCTTGATTTCTCCATGTTCTGTGATTCAGGTATATGGGATTATTGTGGAAGAGGAGACAGAAAGATTATAGGAACCATAGATAATGAATAACTGCAAGGAAGCAGTGTTTCTGGGCGTAGCAGGACAGTCGCACATATGAACTCACAGAAGTTGTAACAGTATTCACAATACCTGAGCAAGCTCAGGCAAGACATCGGATAGACACTGGGAGATGGAGGGCCAGCTTTCTTCAATAGCTTGACCCTTAGTAGGTCATCCAAGTGGAAAGTCATACATGCAGGAGGATTTGAGTAGCACAAATTGTGCTTGACTGGCTTCAAGTCATTATGCAGCTTTGAACTCCTATCCCTCTGCCTCCACCTCCTGAGTTCTAGCATTACAAGCGTTCATTACCACACTCAGCCTAGATGATATTCCTCTGACTGTGAAACCATATATGACCATCCCAGGTGTCCAAAAAGATTCCCTCCTCTACATATGTACAATTAATTATCTCAAGTCTCTATCAAGCTACACAAAGTCCAGGTGATTCTTCAGAGCCACTGCAATTGTGGTTCTTCCAAATGCTGTGTAGGTGAGTTTAGTAAACATATACTGATTCAGTCACAGAACACCTCCAACTGCAATGATGATGCAAAACATGGAATCTTCTCTATGCAGTACAGCACTGAAGGAGCTTTGAAGTGTCATAACATGCCTAGTAGCGAACAAGCCAACCAACCAAAAGAAAGTCAGCATCTTTTCTTAGGTCCATTAAAGAACTGACGTCTGGTGGAAAAATAGCTGTCATGGACATTAGAGGAACAGACAGGCAGGGCAATAAATCCCAAATTAACGGAAAGCCAAGCAAAGAAATTTCTGTGTGAAGCAGACCTGTTCCCATGAAAGGGAACCTAAACAGACTCAATGAATTACCAGAGGTTTGACATAGACAAATTCAAGAGTGAAACATGATGGCCCAAGCTAACATACCCTTGCTGTGTTCTAGGAACCTCTCAATACACACTGTATATGTACTTGCTGATGTGATGGTCATGACATTTTGCACATGGGGAAGCTGAAGCACATGGAATGTCAGGAAGTGGATGTATGTCACTTGGCTAGAACAGTTTTAATTTTTAATTTTGAGTTAATGTTAGATTTATAGCAACATTCCCTCAGAACTCTTGGTGATGACAATACTGAATTTGCTGGATGCCGTCTACCAACAGCCATGCAGGCAAGAATGTAAGCACTAGTCACTGAACAATACTCAGACATATGGAAAGTCAGTCCTCCTACTTCAAGAAATACCCCTTACCTGGGAACCATAGTGAGGAGGGGAGATAAGAGAATAATTACGGGGTAGTGTCAAAGTGAACTTTTACACATGTATGAAAATATCACAATGCAAATGCAACTCACTACCATTTAACACATGCTGATAAAATGTTACATAAAAACCTTACATTCTTCACCTCTCACAGTTGGGAATCATCCCTCCCCCCAACCTTAAGTAAACACTTTGATCTCACCCTCTCCACCCCACCCACTGCCTCTCTGTACAGAGCTGTTGCCCATACCCAAAGGCCATCATAAGGTATGGCAGTCTTTTATAACACCATTATTTAGAGCTCATCAAGCTTTAGGCTTTGCACCACATCCCTCCCAGGACAACTCCAGCCTAAAACATTATGCTGAGTGATGAATATGTGTTCTCCAGGTGAGGTGTGCTGCTAGTAATTAAACAGTATTAATTCTATCAGCTTTGATTTACATTCTGAGCTCCCAGTAATAAGGCTCAGCATTCTATTTTCTTTCTGACTAGCACTGAGTAATAGAATTGGTGTTTAAGGATTATCATATAAATCTATTTTTTTGGTCAGTCAGTATTGGGGAATTTTTTTTAGTATATTACAAATGTATTCATTATTCTCAAATTTGTAAAAATAATTAAAAGCTACAGGCCACACACAAATTCCCAGGACATAAAAACATGACTGGCACTCTACTGCCAAACACTGAGGTTGCCAGCTTCTTGGTTTGAGGCTTTAATGAGAAATTACTTGCATCTTTTCATGCACTAAAGGACTCAGGTGGAAATCCCTCCCTTCTCAGGAGTAAGGAGACAAACATTCTGCCTATCGGAATGAAGCAGCCTTGTCATTTTGTGTATATTTTTAGCAACCTGCCAATTGTCTATTTTAAAACATAAACTATAGGTTTAAAAACATTTAAAAAAATTCTTAAATGTAATTATCAAGATGTAGATAACATGTGCTCACATAACAAGAAAAAGAAAAATTCAAAAGTAAAACAATCAAGGGAGAAATAAAGAAGAAATTCAAGTTTGTCTAATCTATCACTGAGATCTGTAGGTCTCCCTTTATATAAAGCATGGCCATCACCACTATCAGGTGGCCTTCCACAATTTGAATGCCGTGTCTGTAGATGCTAAGCATAATGAACAACTCTTGCTTTTCCATTTAAAGAATTGAAATTCTGATTCTTGGGCAGGCAAAGCAGAACCAATCTCATTCTTAAATGCTAAGACAAACCATTGGGTATAATGTTTATTGAAATACTATAGGGACTGTGAGAATTTTGTGGAGGGAAGGGGAAGTCCATGAGGGTTTTTATGTGTTCTTGTTACTGTTGTTTGTTTTATCATCTTAACCCCAGGGTAATTTATGCTAAGTCATATGACTAATTGGGGGGCCCCACTTTGTGTGGTCCACCTTTGGAATGAAGAACTGCCCCGGGAAAGCCATAAGAGGGATGCAAAAGACTGCAACTCTGGAAGACACATGGGCATGTGCAATGCAAATGTTTATTTCACCTGGTAGACCAAATGTGACAGACTGTTCTATCTACAATGGAATATTAATTTTCTGGTTTTGGAAAGGAAAACACAGTGCTCATTTGTATTGTTGTAAAACTTGTGAATTTGCCCCACAGGATAAGTAATCCTCAAAGCAGCATCCTAATTAAAAGGAAAACTCAGTTGCCTTGCAAGATAATATAAGAGGGCATATAAATTGTAAACAAGATGCATGGTAAAAATGAAAAAGACAGGCTGGATTGGAAAGGAATGAAATAAGCTTTGGAAATGTGCTTCTTAAATGAACACAAATTGTAAGATAATGTCTCATTGAACAATAAAAATAACAAACCAGTGGCAAAGATGTAATAGAATTCCCCATGTATACCATTTTAATCTTAATATAATTTTCCCCAGTGCATCCATGTTTATTGAACTACTATGACCGATTCTTTCTCACTCTGTCCAAAGTTACTGAGATTGTGTTCTCCACTGTAAATAATTCCCTTATAATGAACACGAAAACGATCCAGAAATTGACCGGAGTTTATAAGAGGAAAAATGACATTTCATCTACTCACAGAAAAAGCCTTCCAAAGATGCCAAGTCTATACATATTTTCCTCAGGGAAGCAGCATGAGAGGACAGGAAACCCTTCCTGTTTCCTGCTGGGTCATCAACTTAACACCTTTGTGTCTTTTCCTGTCCAGAAAATACAGCGAGGACTCCCAGGGAATCCCAACATGTAATGTGTTGAATAAAGAGCTGATGTGAGACATCCTTGGACCAGTTATTAAATATACATGTGATTTGAGTATATGGAGTAGACTGCCTCAGTTTCTCAATCTGCAAAAAGGATGATAATAGTGTCTATCATCACATGAGGACCAAACTGCACATAGGTTAGGTGTGCTGGAGGTTGAAATGAAACTCCCAAAGAAGTCCTGTACCTACTACTGTCTCCCACTGAAACAGCTCAGCAAACCACAGCTCCAACCAACCTCACGGGCATTTTAAACTTCTTAGTTTGCAGTGTAGTAAATCCCTATCTCTCCTTTGCTTACACTCATGTTGGCCATTCAAAGCATGTGTTTATTTTACGAGATTTTAAAATAAGTATTTATAGAAATACAACCAACCCAAGGCTCAGGAAACATCACAGAAAAGGCAGGGGAATGAATGTAAGAGCCAGAGGATAGGGTCCTGTATGATGAAATGCTGTCTTCTTTCTGGACATAACATGGAAATTGCACTCAGGAACTCACTGCAACTATGGTTACCTGCACAGGACCAAGCCTCCAAAATCAGTCAGTATTCCAGCATGAAATGCTAATTGGACTAGATGGCTTTGTTGTTCTTTTTTTTTTTTTTTTTTTTTGAAGAAAGAACATGAAAGTGGAAAGGAAGGAACAAGAATGTGCTGGGGAGAGTTTATGGGAGAGCAGAGTAGAGCTTAGATAGGATCAAGGTACATTGTATACATGCATAAAATTGTCAATAATTAAATGTTTTAAAAATAAATAAATATTTTTTTAAAAAAATATAATAACATGAAAGATGGAGATCATGCCCTGTTTATCACTTTGTTTTGAATTTGGTGTTGCTATGTAACCGGAATCTGGGATTTTGCTAAACATTACTTAAATACTGCTTCTGGGGTTGAGGGTACAGCTTGGTGGTAAAGAGTCTGCCTAGCAGGCACAAAGTGATGTGTTCCATCCCTGACAATGGCATGCCAAACAAAGCAAGGCAAAGCAAAATATTTCCCTTCCATTCAAGCTTAATTCATTTTTTTTATTATTTTCCAAAGTTCATTAGAAAAAAGAAAGATATATATTTAACAAAACATTAACAAAATGCATTGTAAACACATTAACAAATACATTTCATTAAATATATTATCAGTTCCTTTGTTGGACAAAATGTATACTGTGGCTTTTAGTTTTGCTATTTTGTGCTAGATTAAATACTGGAAATTTTAATGAATCAAACACTAACAGAGATCTTCTAAGCAAAAATAACTATGTACCCAAAGTAAGCAGGTGCACAAATCTACCCTTATAAGAAGAATTCTGCTGTTAGAGCCACAAGTCAACAGTGCATTATCTTCATAAACTTACCATTCTTTTTTCAGAAAATTTTTCTAAGAATTGAAGTTTCCAAATATATCCAGCATTTTTTTTAATGAAAATCAATTTCTGTGACTCTCTGTTTCACTATCTATAACACTTTCTAATAAAATACAGATAACAAATAGAGGTTCTCATTGGATACATTCCTAGGATCCAGGCTTTATAATCACAAAACACTGAGAACAGAGGCAACTTGAGGTTATCCGAGACAACATCACCAAAGTAGCTCTCCAACTTGCCAGCAGCAGCGGCTTCTGCAAAGGACACTTCCCAGTTGCCTTCCTTACAGAGGGCCTTCCAGGCCATTGTTTCGGATGATCTTGGCATATTCTTTGGCTGACCTGTACGGGGCTCGAGGTCTAGCAGGATCTTCAAAATCAACATGGAAGAGGCCAAATCTTCTGCTGTACCCATTGTTCCACTCAAAGTTATCCAGAAGTGACCATGCACAGTATACTTGAAGGTTGACTTCATCAACATGGATAGCTGAAATGGTTTTTGAAAGAGCCATTAGCATTTCTGAGAACAAATATCACTGAGGAACACTGGGCACTTCTTTCTCCTACTCTGTTAGGGATCTCAGTGGGGATAAGCAAAATTCTTCTTTGTCTTTTTAACCACAGATACAACACTGAAATAAAGTTAGATTTGGGGTCTAATGCCTATGTTAATTAGCTTGATTTAGTTATTCTACAGTATGTACCATCATCAAAGCATCAAGTCCTACACCAGAGCATAAATGAATTTTTGTCACTGAAAATAATGCCCCTTTCCAGTTTTCTGCTTGACCTGAGCACGAGTTTCAGTTAAGGAGTTAAGTCACAGACAGGCATGGGTAACATAACACCCACAATCTCAGCATTGAGAGGAAGTCTGACACAGGAGGGTGGATGCAGGTTCACAGATAGTTGGTTCTACTTAATGAATTGTAGATCATCCTGGATGGCATAGTGAAGACTTATCCCAAAATTAAAAGAAGTTACTTATTATTCTAATAATGTAATCAGTCATTTTGACATTTTTTCATTCTTTTGTTCTCTTAATGCACATTTCAGTGCCTTTTCCAGTGTTTTCTCTCTCTCTCTCTCTCTCTCTCTCTCTCTCTCTCTCTCTCTCTCTCTCTCTCTCTCTCTCTCTCTCCTAGTACTCAGTACTCAGAAGTGTATTCAGTTAAAAACACATCCACCATCAGAGTATAGCTTCTAATAGCTGAGAAAAACCAATTGGTCAGTTGGAAGAGATGACAGTAGCATTCCCAAAGAAGCCTGTCCCTTATATCCCCATGAGCAAACTGGTACATGTCTTATAACTCTGAAATCAGATACACCAAACTGAAAAAGGTGAGTACACAGCTCTGGCCATGTCTACAGGTAAGTATGAAAAGCTTAAAAATATCATAGCAACCTCTGTTACTGGCCACTGTAGCACTATAACAAAAACAGGGTAGCTTATAAATAATGGTCAATAATTTGTCATAGTTCAAAGAAACAAGAAGTCCTAAATCAAGGTGATGGCAGCTTCAACATCTTGTGGGGTGCTATGGATATATTTTCTTTTTAAGAGTTGCCATGGTCATGGTGTCTCTTCACAGCAATAAAAACTCTAAGAGAAGTAGGTTAAAATATAAAACATTGAGTTAGGAAGGGAAATGATGGAGTGGCAGGAAAAATTAAAGAGAAGGGAATGGAGGTAGATTTGGTCAAAACACATTATAAATATATGTCTGGAATTCTCAAATAACAAAAAAGGAAAGAAAAACTAAAAACATGGATCATTTGGGCCAAAACTGCTCATGTACATAAATACAATATTCTCTAGAATTTATGTATGTTCTCTAAGTTCATCATTTCACTATGTGCTAGGAGACCAAAGTGTGGAGAAATCTCTAAATCATTTCCCAATAGTTTTCATTGTTTAGGATAGGGAATAGCTTATATTTTTAATTACTATTTTATGTCTCTCAGAATTCTGAGATTATGTGAATCTTTGCATTGAGCATATTATTTGTGAAAATCACAGTCAGAGAACCGGGTCTATGACCCACTAAGACACATTTCTCCATTCAGAAATGAAGTGAAAGGCTGGTTTGTTTAACAAGATGGCCATATCCCTCAGTAAGCAAGGAGAAAATGAACATTCATATAATAAATCAGATTTTAATTGCACTGGGGACTGCTTTCATCCAGAGTGAGTCCTGTAACTAAATATTTATCAAATCAAGCTCTACTCTCATTTTTTCTTTGATATCAGTCTGTATTTTTCAAGTTTATTAAGAACACTGTACATTTCTTCTACTATATATCTGTAGGTCTTCAAATCTTAAGAGTTGTGTTTATAGAGTCAGATATTATGCAGACAAAATATCCCTGACAGGCTATGTGATGCATGACCCCAGATACAGTTGTACCAAGAGGCAAGCAACGTGTTTTGATTAGAGAGTGTTTTATAAATGGTGTAGGGAAAGAATTAAGCCAAGTTCTGTTGACATTTTTAAATGAAATTACGCTTAGAAAATGAAAATACAGAACATTCAAACACATTAAGCCTTACAAGACTAAAAATACTTATGAGACATCCTTTCTTCTCTTATCTGCTGTCATTTGCATGCATGCCTCTGCCTTTGTCAAGTATAATAATATGGAAAATGCCCTTTCTTTTAATAATTTTTTTTTAGGAATCCAATTTAAGTACAAAATGACACATCTCTGTCTCAAAACTACAAAAGCCCAATACTCAGATAGAAAACAGTTATCTCCTTTGCTTTGTAAATCAGTCTGGGGCTATGTGAGAACATGCATGTTTTCTTTCCCACTTGTAGAACTACTACAGCCCAACAAGAAAGCCTGCCAGGTACAAAGCCAGACAGTTTCTGAAAAACACACACAGTCCCACTGATCATATACAAAAGGACTGATTCATGTGCTAAAGCAGGGGATAAAAATGAAGCCCTGCCTGCTTGGAAGGGAACAAAGGGAAATCGTGACAATTTCATTGTTAACTGCCAGGAGTGCAGCAGCAAGCGCTAAACTGCCCGAGTGACACTGGTGGATGTCTCTGCATTTTCACTGCAGGAACACTCAAGTGGAGAATTACCTAGTTAGGTTCAGGAGCTAGCCTGCTGGAATCCTTCTCACCAGGCCATCACTGGGAAAAATTACAAAACCACACCGGAACCTGCACGCCTCTCCTCTCCCAATCTCCTCGGGAACGGAAAGAGACCATCATCACATTTCTTGTCACCATGATTTATGAGGTCCCAGATCTTGGCAGGAGAGAAAGCACTTCTGAGAATTTGCTTGCTTTCTTTAACCAGAGTTGGAGGCAAAGTCAACACAGACCAATAGGAGTTTGGACAGCTACACAGCATGCTAGGATAAAAATGGTACCTATTGTAGAGTCAGAGTATAATATGGAACAATACCGTTAAGAGATGCAGGGATAAAACTTTTTAGGCTTACTTCCAGTTAAGCCCTTCTAGTTATAAGAATCCCACATTAGCACTATATTCTGCATAGTTGTACATTCAAAGCAACACACACACATTATATATATATATATATATATATATATATGTATGTATATATATAATTTTCTGTATATTAAATATCTGTGTATACTATACATACTTTGTCTAGAAAGAGCCAAACTAAAAAGAATGAAGGCAAACATTAACCCAAATAACCCTCATGTACTCAACATGCTTAACCAACAGCTCTCTACTTGGCTTTAAGGCTTTGTCAAGAGGAAAACAATGCCTGGTACTTGCAACCTAGGCAACTGCCCATGGCTACTATAGTCATAGGTCTTGGCAGAGAACCTACAGCATAACCCCTAACTACATTCTAAATATGTGTGTCCTTATACCCACAGATAACTGTAGTTCTTCCTCCTCCCAAGTTGGAGTCTGTCTTAGTTAAAGTCTTTATTGCTGTGATGAAACATCATGACCAAAAACAACTTGGGAGGAAAGAATTTGTTTAGATTACACGTCCAAAGTCACAGTTCACTGAAAGAAGCCAGACAAGAACTCAAACCAGGAGGAAACCTAGAGGCAGAAGCTGATACAGAGGCCATGGATTGCTGCTAACTGGCTTATTTCTCACAGCTTTCTCAGCCCAGGAGTAGTACCACCTTCAATATCCTAAGACCTCCTCCATCAATCACTAATTTAGAAAATCCCTATAGGTTTGTCCAATCTTATGGAGGCAATTTCTCAACTGAGATTCCTTCCACTTAGATGACTCTAGGTTGTGTCAAGTTGACATAAAACTAGCTAGCAGAGAGCCCCATGCCCATTTTTCTATTTACCACTTCATAATACTTACATCCTGCTATTCCCTTCTCAAGCCCCCAACCTCACCTATGATCCCTTTATATTTTCCTATTCTCATGGTTACTCACATCTGAGAATTTTAAGTTATGAACCACAGATTAGAAAGAATATACAGCATTTCTTTCAAGATCTGGGTTACTTCTCTCAATATAGTCTTTTATATACCTGTCTATTTATTGCAAATTTCATTTTTTTAAACCTGGATATCATTTCACTGTGCATATGTACCACTTTCATTATACATTTACCTGTTGAAGGACATTTAAGTTGTTTTCATTTCTTGGCTATTTTTGAATAGGGCAGGTATGAACATCACTGAACAAGTATGTGAAAAGTAGAATACTCAATCCTTTAGGAGTATGCCAAAAAGTGGTATAGCTGGGTTGTATGGAAGATTTATCATAGAATTTGAGAAAGACATTAGAAAACACTTTGCTAAATTCCAAGAAGATAACAAAATTGCTTCACTGATGTCCAAGAAAATATATATAAACAGCTGAATAAAATAACAAAGATATCTAAAAGAATTTGAAAATTGATTAACAAAGAAATAGAACTGTGGGGCTGGAGAGTTGGCTCAGCAGTTAAGAGCAAGTTCAACTCCCAGCAACCATATGGTTGCTCACAACCATCTGTAATGAGATCTGGTGTCCTCTTCTGTCATGCAAACATACATGCAGACAGAACACTGTACACATAATAAATAAGTCTTTAAAAAAAGAAAAGAAAAGAAATAGAACTGTATGGTGGTATTGTGTTCCCTGAAATATTGTGCACGCTAATAAACTTATCTGGGGTCAGAGAACAGAACAGCCACAATATTAAAAATAGAGGATAGGCAGTGGTAGCACACACCCTTAATCTTAGCATTCCAGAAGCAGAGATCTACCTGGATCTCTGTGTGTTCAAGGATACAGCCAAGCATGGTGACTCATGCCTTTAATCCCAGAAAGTGAGCCTTTGATCCCAGGGAGTGATGGCAGAAAGCAGAAAGGTATATAAGGCATGAGGACCAGAAACTAGAAGCATTTAGCTGGTTAAGCTTTCAGGCTTTAGAGCAGCAGTTCAGCTGAGATTCATTCTGGATGAGGACTCAGAGGTTTCCAGTCTGAGGAAACAGGATCAGCTGAGGAACTGGCGAGGTGAAGTAGCTGTGGCTGGTTCTGTCTCTCTGATCATTCAGCATTCACCCCAATACCTGGCTCTGGATTTATTTTTATTAACAAGACCATTTAAGATTCATGGTACAGAACTGTAAGCTGAAATTAAGATGGAATCAAAAAATTCAATATCCCAACTAGAAAACCCAGAGAAAAGTCTTCCAAGGAGAAAGAATCAAGAAGAAGATAGAATATTAGGATTTAATGATGAGGTAGAGGATCTAGATGAACTAAGCTAAGAAAATTAAAAAAAAAATCACAGGAAAGAAACATAGAGAAAATGTAGGAAACCATCAAAAGATCAAATCTTCAAGCTGGGAGGTGGTGGCGCATGGCTTTAGTCCCAGCACTGAGGAGACGGAGGCAGGTGGGTCTCTGTGAGTTTGAGGCCAGCCTGGTCTACAGAGAGAGAATTCCAGGACATGCGGGGCTACACAGAGAAATCCTGTCAACAAAACAAACCAAAACAAAAACAAAAAACAACAACAACAACAAAATAAGATCAAATCTTTCAAATTATGGGCATAGACTAGAGAGAAGATTCCCAGATAAACAGCATAGACTACTTTTTTTCACCAAGATCCTAAGAGAAAACTTTCCCAAACTACAGAAAGACATACTCATACAGATACAAGAAACAAGCACTAACTATATAAGACCAAATAAAGACCCCATGGCATATTACAGTTAAAACACTACATATATATATAACTGTAAAATATTTACAGGTACAGAAGAAAACTATAAGTCACATATAAGGGAAAGCCCACTAGAATAGTAGTTGACTTTTCAGTGGAAACTCTGAAAACCAGAAGAGACTGGAACAATGTACTGCAAGTTATAAAGAACAATGATGGCCAACCTAGGCTACTAGATGCAGCAAAAACAGCTGCCATACTTGAAAGAGAAAAATAAACTTTCCATGATCCAAACAGAAAAAAAAAAAAAAGAATAAGCATGGCCAAGAGACTCTGGAAAGAAAACAAATGAAGCCATAGTTTACTTGCAACTAAGAACATAAACCAGAAAAAAAATAAAAAAGACTGCAATCTACAAATGCCTTTCAGTAATAATTCTAAATATTAATGGCATCACTCATCTCTTAGATCAAAAGACACAGGCCAACTTAGTAGATTAAGAAACAAAATTCACCTTTCAGAGAAATGATGGGGGGGGGAAAAGAGAAATGATGGAAAAACATATTCCAAGCAAATGGAATCAAAGAGCAAGTAGGCACCACCATCCTATATCTGGCAGCTGCTTTTGTCTGATAGAATTTTCCAATGTTAGGAAATGTGAAAATTGTTTTGTTTTCTGAAGCTCCAGAATCATGTCATGTGGAAAGCCTAGCGTGCAATCCCCCACACAGAAAACTACGACCACAATGTGGTAGTTTGAATGAAAATGGGTTCCACAGGCTCCTGAGGAGTGACATTATTTGAAAAGATTAGGATATGTGGCCTTGTTGGAGTAGGTGTGGCCTTATCTTATTCCACCTTAACGATAATGGACTAAACCTCTGAACTGTAAGTCAGCCCCAATCAAATGCTTTCCTTAATAATAGTTGCCAAGGTCATGGTATTTATTGACAGCAATAGAAACCCTTAGTGAGACACACATTATTCGGGATAACAGTGACAGTGACTGGACTTAAGCTAGTTATTTGGAAGTATAGTCCCTAATTACTAGGAAAATTTAAATCTGGCTCTTGCATGAATCTACCCTGATAGTACTCAAGCAGATGGAAGGAAGGATGCCCACCCAAATTCTTTTGAATGGAGGTACCAACATTCTAAATCTCTAATTTCTATTATAAATATTTAAGTATAATCATACTGGATAATCAAACATAGTCAAACAGGTATAGAAAATAATTAAGAAAAAAGAACCGACTGATAACACACACAAACTCACAAAGGTCTCAGTTGTTCGAAGTGCTATCAGAATACACCATGGCCAGGTTTACTGGGATTAGGGCAGAGAGACGACTTTGAATGCTCTTTGGGATTAGCAACCCATAAAACTGAAGTCGGTTACCTGGGAAAGGGACATACTGTGAGTTGAAAGGAAACTTATTTCTTACATGCCAGTGGAGACATTGAGGTCTATTCCCAAGGCTGTTGTAAAGGTCACATGAGATAGCATGAACCCTAGCACAATGCTCAGCTAATGCTGAGTTTGTTTTTTTCCCTCTATGGTCATTTGTTGGGAGAACACATGCTGAAGAAAATAAATAATGACTGGGAGACTGAAAGAGCACAGAGATTTGGGATTACACAAGAACAGAAGCCAGACCATGTAAGGGCACAATAACGAGACGGTTATCTGCAGTCTAAACAGAGGAGCCTAGAAGAAGCCATGGCAACAAGAACCCACAAAATTAAAAGAAAACAAATTTCTGCTCATTCTAAACCTAGTCACATAGACAATGAAGATTGATGGTCACAATACCTGATGGTTTTTGTATCTAACCAAGTTTGAGACTCATCAGATAATGACATGCACCAGCATCTACTACAGTGTGCTTCAGCCCTAGATTTAGGTGGCTTGAGGCCTAGACATGTGTGAAACTCCAGCTAGGGAAGCACTATGCTAAGGGAAGAGAAAATTCCATCAGGCAACTCCTTAAAACAAACAAACAAAAAAAATGGATCACCACTGAAAGACCATGGAGATACTAAATGCTCGCTGTGCCTGTATGCATTTCATCCCACTGCTCAGTTGAAATCCACCTTCCTTCCCATTCAATCAAAGGAAATCTTCTCAGTCGCCACATAGAATGGGTTAAATAGGGGCATCCAAAGGGGGAGCGTAAGAACTCTGTGTGATATTATCCGGAAATAGGAGTCTTTTCAAATATAACTAAGAATCTCAAGATAACAATCTGGATAATAGTGATCCCTGTGTGTCAAGCACCCTTGCAACAGAAGAGAAAGTGAGAAGCAATGCCAGGAAGAAGATGCAGAGGTAGAGGTGGAGACTGAAATAAAATGTTCACAAGCCCAGAAATACCAAGGATTGCTAGCAGCCACCAGAAGCCAATTGAGAGTCATGGAGCAAATTCTCTCCCCTAACCTCTGGAAGGGAGTACAGTTCCTGCTGACACCTTAACTTGGGAATTCTACTTCTGGAACTGTGAGAGGATATATTTCTGTTGTCTTTAAGTCACCAGGTTTAGGAGAATTTGCTAGCACAGCCGCGGGAAACTAATGCACCATGAGCTTTCATTGTGGTTGCCAACAGGGCTCCGAGTCCCAAACCACCCACCTGGTCTTGCTAGGGGCTTATGAGCATCTCTCTCAAAGTCTGTCAAAGCCAGAGAAAGAAAGCCTTCTGGGGACACAGTTTGAAGCCTATTTTCTGGCAATTGCCCACACACTAACTTTGAAAACGTGATTCTCCCAGTTTGGTTGAACGGTACAAGTTCATTACAATGGAAGGGGAGCATTAGCTGGGTAGCATCCTGCAGGAGACCTGGCACACAGGCTGCTTCCCCTTTCTTTGGAAAAATAAAGGCATCGGGATGATCTAAACAAAGAAAGATTCACAAGAAGACTCTCCTCACCTCTCCCCAAGTGAACATTAGTAGCTGGGCAGAGTTAGTGAAAATACCCAAATCACCCCAACATAGAAGGCCCCACCTACAGACAGGAACTCTTGGTAACAAGAGCCACAACTCTCTGAAAAGAGAGCCTTTGAATATTGGAGCTAATTTTTAAATATTTTATAGGAAAATGCCAATTAGCCAGAAATGAGCTCCACAGACTTCTTAATTAACTATTATTCCTACTCTTTCTATTACACTGGGGGGGGGGTGCTGCAAATAGCAAGCAATTAAAAGGGATCATATAAAAATTCATAATTGTAAAGCTGATCTGAGACTAGGTATATGTCTGCATCACCTTCCACAATTTCTCCATCTATATTAATTACGCAGTTACTTCTGCTCCAGCCAAAAGTTGCTATTAAAGGAACCAATGTTCTTCCCAGCCAGAGGAACATCAAAAGTGCTCCTCTGTCCCCTAGTCCCTTGTCTACCCTCTTTCATGCCTTCTTTCCCTCTGGAACTTGGTTTCCTCTTCTGTAAAAATGGAGGTATTAGCATATCTTCATAGGATAACAGTGAGCATTCAATAAATTAATACAGATAGCTCTGGGAAGAAGGCTTGACTCCTAGCAAAGCCTAATACACACTACTCAGTGGCTGCAATTGTGGCTTTTATTGCTCTCCAAGTCTGGGAGGGTGAGGAGTGAAAATCTGTTCCATCTCTTTCTCCATCTGGTTTCCAACAGCTTTCAGAGGATGTACAGTCAGCACAAAGTGCTCAGTGCTGAGAAGCAGTGAAATTGGGTGCCAAGGGAAAACACAGCATCTGGGACAGGGTTATGCTCTGTGGGAATGGGTCAGCTGTGGGTCAGGACAAGAAGTCGGTACTGACATGGAAATTTGGGTGATGCTCCCAGAATACCAGGTGGGACTGTAGCTCCTCTAGTTGAGAGAATAATGGGAATTAGAAGTATACTCCTTGACATTTCTAGGACAGATGGGCAACACCTATCCTATATTTATGAAATAAATGTGTGTCAAGTAAAAAAAAAACAAAACAAGAAACAGAGTATATGATGACATTTTAAACTTTTTAAATTCACATTTTCAGCCTATATGTAAGAAGGGTGTTCATCCAGTTATCATCCTGTAAGCATTTAATCATAGTCTCTGAAAAGTAGAATGAAAGGAGAGAGGGGACATAAGCAACTGTAGCATTTCCTGAGTGTTTGAATACCATCTCAAAAGTTCATTATGCATCAAGTCCTTTCACCTTTGCAATGAACCTATCAGATATTAACATCATCTATATTCTACAGAGAAGGATGCTGATGTCTTGGTAAGATTCATACAGCAAATAAATGGGTTGGGACAGAAACTCAAAAGGACGGTATCAGTAAAGCCCACACGTGGAGTCTCCACAATTAGAAGACCTGTTTTAATAAGAGAGTATGGGACATGGCTAATGGACCACTTTGCTTAATGAAATAGAGCGCATGGATCCAACAATGAGCCAAGGTAATTCTTTCTTAGCAGAGTCTTACTCTGACTGGTTACCACTGATTACTATAGTTTAAATGTGAAATGTCCCCCACATAGTCTGGTGTCCCAAGTGATTTAGAGGGTGGGGCTACTTGGAGGAAGTGCATCACTGTAGGAGTAAGCCTTTGAGTTTATCATCCCACCTACTTCCTGTCCTTATGCCTCCCTGATATATTGAGATTTGAGTAATATCCAGTCACCATGGGGCTTCCTGTCACCATGATGAATTTATATGCCTTCCAACTGTGAGCCAAAAAAAATTCTTCCTCCCTTAAAGTTGATTTTTATCAGACATTAGGTAACAACAACAGAAGATTAAAAAATACACTGATGGAGAATAAAGGGAGGTATGCTAGGGAAATGGGCTGCAATGCGGCTTTCAGGAGCAGTGCTCAAACATATGCTCTGGAGCCAGTTGACTGAAGAAACCACCTCCACTGCTAATGGACCAATGGAAGCAGGTGCCACTGTTTCTTTTGCTTCCAAAATACTAACTTTCTTTCAACCCCAGAAGCCACTTATGTCTCAGCTTATGCTGTACCCTAGACTAGGCCTTACCACCACTGTCATTCTCAAGAGCTGGGACTCTCTGCTTCCATCCTCACCAACATAGAAAGCTTTGCCTTTATCCAGCTGTTCACCTTGGAGTTAAATTCTCCCATGCATGAATCCAACTGCTAGATCATATAACAACCTGACCCAATGAAACTGGAGACTTCTCATCCTACACCTTGCAGAGTTAAAATTGAGAGGTCTGAATGTCTCTCAAGTGGAACGAGTATATTCAACCAATTCTGGGCAGCCAGAGATCATGACAGATGTTCACCACTCTAGAATAAAAACAAGAGCAATCCAAAGGAAGGAACAGCACATGTGGAAACTCAGATATGGAAAAGCCCATGAGCAAAACATTAAAAAGGTGATCGATTCAATGGCACCAAAAAGAATGACAGTAAAAACTCACAAGGAAGACCCAAGACTAATTGTCACCAAAACTCTTAGGATTTTGAGTTCTACTCCAACAGAGATAGAAAATCATTGAGGGATTTTAAGATGGGGAATAATTTTAGCTAGTTCACACTTTTAAAAGTTTCCTGTGACCTCTGGGAAGAACAGATCTGAGCATGGAAAGCATGGAATCAGAGTAGCATGTAGGAGTGATGGCATTCAGTCAGAGGGATGACAGAGTGATGTAAGTAAAAACAGACAGAAGTGAGTGGCTTCCATATGGACTCAAATTAAAACACCAAGATTTAGCAGCACTCTGGATTAGGGAACACTTGACAGAGACAAGTTTTGGCACAGAAGCAAGGACAATAGAGTGAAGCTTGGTTATAATGACCTTAAGATGCTTTTCTCGACATCCAAATATAAGATAAAGGCACAGTCTGAGACAGTGATTTTAATTTTAGAATCCTCACACAGAGATGGTAATTGAAATCAAGACTGTTAACAGAAGTAAGAGAATAAGAAAAGCAAAACAAGACAAAATGTGGGCATGAGGCTGACAGAATTCTAACAACTGAAGCTGAGGCTCTAACTCCAAAGCCTGTGATCTCCGCCCAGAAGGACATGGAACATTGCAAATCTTGAACAGGAGGACTGGACAGAGCATAGAGATCAGAACCACTGTGGGAAGTACAGTGCTAGATGGTGTAGAGAGCACAAGGTAGGTGGAAGTAGGAGCGCCTTGTAACATCAATCCCCTAAGAGCAAAACACATTCTTTCAGACCTCCACAGAAGACTCCACCTGGCGTCCCACACCCACCTTTCCTTTCTTTGCCGTTCTTCACAAACCCTGGCTTTCTCATTCTTCCTAGAACATGCTGAGTACATGTCTAGCCCATGGCCTTTGTGATGTTCCCTTGCATCTGCTATTCTTTTGCCTCTGCTGCCCTTCCACTCTTCACTCAAATCCATCCCTCTAACAGATCGTTCCTGATGCTCCAATTGAAATGATTCCTAAGTGCTCCATTCTTTATCACATCTTCCTATACTATAATTTTGTATAACTTATTAAATAGAAATGCCTTGCTTTTGCATTCATTTTTTTATTGTTCATCTCAATGAGTAGATGGATGACTCTTGTGATTTAAAAAAAAAAAAGGCTTTATCCTTTTTCTTCAAAATGTACCACCCTATGAATAGTCCTCCAATCTCCCAAGTTGATGATGAATGAGCACTTGTTGAAGGAAAAATGAGGAAAGGAAAAGAAAGAGAAATGTAAAGAGGAGAAGAATGATGAGTATAAAATAAAATGGAGATATGGGGAGGTTGACAGAGAGAGAAGTGGGGGAAGAAGGAATGAAGGAGTGTCTTGACATGATCTCAATACAACAATGGTTTCATCATCCCTGCCTTGGTCTTAGAATCTCAGCAAGTCCAGAATGAACAATCCACATCTCAGTAATCATTGATTTCATGTCTCCACCTCATATGTGAATCTGCCTCATCCGGTTGACACCATCTCTCATGGCAACCAATCTCTAATTCCAGTCCCTGTGTGGTTATTCCAGCTGTCCACCTATTCATTCCATAGTGTATCTGCACTTCCCTGGAGCTCCCTACTTTGTGATATTTCAACAAAGCTTCCTTACTACATCAGTATCTGCTACCATACATCCATCTCTGGTTCCCAGTATATCTCAGAGACCTCTGTATGAGTTTGAATGTGTTTCTGGGAATTTCTCATGAATGTTTTCCCATAATAATTCTAAAATCTTTTGATGTTGAGGAATAGGGTTGCTGCCCTCTCCTAAGGCAAAGCATTGAATCTGAATGGTAGCATTTTGTCCTTTGGAGTCTAAACTGGAGTTCCTGGAGAAAGCATCTTTAATCATATGCTCTTATCCCTTCCCTAAAATACACACCTTGTATAAAGTCATAGAACTGCTATCATTTTATAGTCCATAAGAATATTGATCTATCTACAGACAAAAAATAGTTCCTTAACCAACCACAGCACCTAAACTAGACTGTAAAGTAAGTAGCCTTGAAAGAAAGCATTTGGTGTCCCACATAGAATTAACAGAGGCAAATATTTCCATATTCATGTGAAAGGCTACGTTCTATGTTCTATGTTTGTAGTAAAGGAATGTCGATATCACAGTAAAGGAATGTCGATATCACAGTAAATGTTAAAATCATCACAGTATTTAACATGGGAGCAAATGAAAATATGAAGTTTACCCTGAATGACTTATGTCTTTCAAACTATATCTTTACAAGTCCATCTTAACTTTTTTCTTCCATTTCTCCCTTGACACAATTAACTTCTGTTTCATTATATGACACATGTAGCTGCTTGTTTAAAGTCTATCTTGTACTCCAGACTCTGTACCCCAGGAAGTCATGAAGTACATAGATCCTACATCCCTGTGCTCAATGTACATTGTTTACAAAGAATGGCTGTATGTAGATATTAAACTGGACAGAAAGCAGTTATTAAAAAGCGTAATGACTTTTCGACCAAAGTGATTGAATTAATTTCTAACTTCAACTTTTCTGAGTAATCAGGAGAAGATGCAGAACTTATTCTTCCTCTAGTTGGAAAAATGCATTTTGAATGCTGAAAACTAGAATGCGTTCTTCTGATTCCTTAATTCCTAGACCAAGTGTCTTTTCAGTTTCTGGTGTCCCTATATGTATACAATGGATACTAAATACATCATAGCTGATGCTCCTCAAGAGCCATTGCCAGAGATGTCAATGCCACCTCCTGTGACAGTCAAAGAGAAAGCAAACTCACCATACGACCACTATAATACTCAGAGTGCCTGAGAGCAGCAGTCGTTGTAATTGCTTAGAGTTGAGAAACGCAGGGAAATGAGGAACCAAGAGCAGAGAAAGAGGAACACTGACACTTCTTTAAAATGCAACTGTGTATGTTTTCAGTTTTCACATTGCTGGCACCAAGTTCAAGCCCAGGTGGGCAACACCTCCCCCAGACTGCCCATCCTGGCCTAATGCACAAGGCTTGCCAGTCTGCTTTTTAAGGACAAGGAAGGACACTGCTTGGCGATGTGGCCACAAGCTGTTCAGGGAAGAGACTTCGCTCAGCACATTTCAGCTCTGGAGGAAGGCTGGGCTTCTGTCTGAGAGCCACATAAAGTAAATAATCATGCAACTGCAGATTCATTCTGCTAGGGGCTTCTGACAGCTGCTCTGAGAGGTGGGTCCTTGCAAGCCCATCTTTCAGCAGTGAACTGACCCAAAGATCCAGGAAGCTCCAGACAGGACCATATGGCCTGGAATAAAAACATATTTCAAACTCTGTTTATTATGCATATCTTTCAAGGGTTCACTACTCTGTGATGAAACAGTGCACCTGCAAGGCTTTAATAAGCTCTCCAAGCAAGTACAATTATAAAATCGCAGACACCTGAAGACTTGAGCTTCTGGTATACCCAAACAAGCACTGCCCACTGATGACTGCTCTCATTCTTTTTAATTATATGGGTTTGCAATGTTTTGTAAGCTGAGATCAATACTTATTCAGAAAATAAAACTCATTGTAGACTTCAGAGTGAGGGCCATGAAATATTGTTCTACCTAAACTTTGGGGACACTAACATTATTGCACACAAAACCTCACCAGTCTACCCAAAATTCAAAGAAGCAGTTCCCATGTAGCCCTTCGAAGACAGGAAAGCATTTGACATGAACTGAAGGTAGACCTCATTTATCAACAACACCCAGAGTGGGAAATGGCTTTTCTTCACAATTGGGTCCTAGAATTCCACATCTGGTCCAAATCTTTGAGAAACACAACTTGTTCATTATTTACTCAATGAATATCCACTGAGAAGCTGTTGTGTGCCAGACTCCAGGCTATGTGTGCTGATCTAGACAAACAGGACATGTATTATCTGCCCTCAGGAGTCAGTGTTCTCATTGGGAAGACAGAGTCAACAAGAATTGGCTTGAGAATCCACAAGAATGTAGGCTATAAAAGACACTGGGCCTGCAGAGACTTAACTATCCTGTGAAGATAAAGCCCAAATCTCCAAGGGAACAGGCATTTTGAATGGAAACTTGAAAATTACGTGTCTTCACAAATTAGTCATGTAAGTGAAGGTATTCACCTTACCAAGGTTGAAAAAATGTTCGTGTGTCCTCATCACTAGTCTCTCCTAGGGTCCGAGCAGTAGGATGCATCTCAAGGCCTCTAATTAGCCTCAGCGTGAGCAAAGCATTCAAGCACTCATGCCCAAGACTGTAAGACAGTTCTCATGACTAAGTGGCTGAAGTGAATGGTCATCATATGTCTACCACACTGAAATCAGTAACTCCTCTCTCGCTCTCGCTCTCGCTCTCGTTCTCGCTCTCGCTCTCGCTCTCCCCTTGTCTCCCTCCATTCCCCAAACTGAAAATCTAAGTGAAAATTTGGAACCATGTATCTTTGTACTCAAACAATATTCAAAAGCCATAATCTGTATTTTAGGAAAGGTTTTTTTATATAAGATAGTTTAGTCTAATTATTATATAGAATGAGGAGGATGTGAGTCTTGCCTACTGAGATTTTTGTCTTCTCCTTTTTCAGTCCATAGTCTAACATTAAAGGAACCTTGAGAATCACAGAATGATTATACCCTGATAAGGGAGTAAAGCAGTAGCTAATCTGTTTCTTGTAGGCTTTGAAAGACTTCTGGCCACACTGCAGGAGGCCACAGAACACAGGGTGACACTGGACCTCTGTACCAATGCCTCATATGGAACATGTGTCTGATATCAGTATGGCCAAGCAGAGTCTATTTCCATTCAACTCACTGACTTTAATATATCCATGATGGGGTTTTGGCTGCTGCATTAAAAAAGACACAAATGTTCCCATGAGGCATAAGCAGAAAAGGAGAGAGATTAGAGAAGGTGCAAGGGGCTGTATTTCTCTTTGAAGTGCAGAGAGAACCAACAGGCTCATGGAAAGGGGGTCTGCAGAACTTTAGTTTCCTCTGGCTCATGGCAGGACCCTTTGAGTCTTTACACTCCATAGTTTCACTACCTAAGTACTGCCATGGTTTCAATTGCAATAAATGTACCCAACAATGATCTACTTAATTATAGTCAAGGAAAGCACAGACCACCTCTCTCACCAGCCTGCCACTGACTACATCTGAGAGCAGCTTTCTCAAATGAGAAGCAGGATGAATTTGTTAGCTCCCTTTCAGAGCTAATAAAATATCAAAATTCCCATTTGCCAGGCATTTACAGGATGCCAAGCTCTGTTTGAAGTTTCCCATGCACGAAGCATTTGCTCTTTCCTACAGCCCTATAATATGGATTCTATTATTGTTCCCATTTTACCCAATGAGATACCTGAGGCACTGTGAAGACATTCCATTTGCCCAAGGCCTTGCATTTGGTGAAAAACTCTAGCACAGTCTCCTCTTGCAAAATGGAGTGGATTAGCAATTTGAAGAGAATGCTTGAAGGACAGCTATCTCACCCTATTTTCATTAAGTATAAAAGTTAGTCTTGCATTCAATCAATATCTATTGCTTTTCTTCCAAGCTACTGGAATACAGGAACAAATAGGGTGATAACCCTTCCTGTCTTCAAGGGCTTCTCTAGGAAAGAACAGACATGTCAAGGAGCAGCTGCAGTGCAGTGATCAGATGAAAACACCGGACTATGAGGGCAAAGACAAGAAACTCTTATTTCAGGAAGAGTGTTGGGGGAAGATGCCAAAGAATGCATCTTAATCTATTTAATTTTAATTTCATGGAGAATTTAATATATGAATACAATATTTATAGCATTTCTTCCCCTCTCTACCCCCAACTTCTCTCATGTCTCTTCCATTCTCTCTAAAATTAATGACCTCTTCTTCTTTAGTTATTATTAATATATATGCATATATTTATAGCACACATATGTATACATAAATCCAATGTCTTGAGGCTATTTAGTGTTGCTTATATGTTTATGTGTTTAGAGATGACCCTTGGAAATGGGTATCTTATCAGGGGGTTCATCCATGGAAAATACTGATTATTCCTTTCTCAGCCATCATTGCTTCCCTGTAGTTCTTATCTGGGGATAGGGCCTTGTGAGATTTCCCCTCTCCATGTTGGCATGTCAACTGGCCCTGTCATTAGACAGATTTTGTTTAGCCAACCATATTTTTAAGATTTCATGGGTGCAGCTTCCCTATCATAAACAGAATATATTATTTCAGAGCAGATTTCCTGGTCCTCTGACTCTTACACTCTTTCCATCTTCTATTCCTGGATGTCCACTGAGCTATAAGCATAGGAGCTGTAGATACATCTACAACTTGTTGTAGATACATAGTGAGGGCTGAGCATTCCACAATCAGTTGTTAGAATACATATTAAAGAGATGAACAGGGTAGGGACATTGATTTTTAAGCAAGTGCCTCAAGTCTTTACAGAGGCTGAACATTTCCAAGTTGAGTGGTGCATAAACTGAAGACCCAGAGAAGTGGGCAAGTAACAAGTTCAAGTCCCTGACTAGGAAAACCCAGACACTCCTCCTCAAAAACAACTACACCCCCTTTACTTGGTCCTTTACTTATTTCTTTTGTATTTCTTTTATGCCCTCAAAAGATTAGATGAATATTTTCCCTCACCACCACTGGGAAACAAGCTACTTCTCTCAGTCTATAATCCCCATGTTAATTTTACCAGCAACACCCTCACCCACACACCTTAAATCTGAGGGTCTCATGGCCTAGTCAAGTTGCCACAAAAATCAACAATCTTAAAAAGGCATCTAATTTATTGTGATACAAAGCATTGATAAAGATGAAGGGGAAGAACGACCCTAGGGAGGTGTGTAAAAGCCATTCCATGCAGAGGCATTGTTCACAGTCCTAAGAAGTAGGAAGTTTCCAAAAGTCAGCCAAAGCACTAGGGGCAGCCTCTGTTCCCACTGTTATGAGTCCTGGAAGTAGACCAAGCTACACAATTTTCACATCTATGAAGAGGGCCTAGGTTGGTCCCATGCAGGCTCCTTGGTTTTGTTGATATCCATGGGAGTCTGCCCCTTTCTGAACAGAGGAGGAGTGAATGGGGGAGGGGTGTAGAAGGGCAGAGGGGAGGTTGGGAAGGAAATGGAAGGAGAGGAGGGAACGGAAACTGCAGTCAGGATATAAAATAAATTTAGTAAGCTGCGTGGTGGTGGGGCACGCCTTTAATCTCAGCACTCAGGAGGCAGACCCAGGCGGATCTCTATGAGTTCGAGGCCAGCCTGGTCTACAGAGCGAGATCAGGACAGGCACCAAAACTACACAAAGAAACCCTATCTCAAAAAAATCCAAAATAAATAAATAAATAAAATAAATTTAGTAAATTTAATAAATAAATAAAAGAAGTAGGAGGTTTAGAATGAAAATTACTGGAACTACTATTTCTTTAAGTAGCTTTGCTTGAAAATAATCCTGGTAGCAGACTTGAGAGGGGTGGTCAGGAAGCCAGTTAGGAGTCCTAAGCCTTTAGTTAAGGAAGGATATTACAATGCGATGAGTGTAAGGCTCCAGGTACCAGAGAAATTATCAAATCTACTCACTAACAAGTTGGCAAAAAGAGTTCAAGGTGACAACCAGTTTTACAGTTTTGTCTACTGGCTTAAAAAGAAATAAAAAGAAAGCAAAGGATCAGGTCTGACATATTAATGACCATGATCATGAAACATTACTTATTCAAAGAGGCTAGTAGATAAGTGTTAGTTTGCTAATTTGGGGGTAGGGGGAGCTGTTTAGGTTTTTGACATAGGATTCATACAGCCTAGGTTAGCCTCAAATTCTCTATGTAGCTTAGAATGGATTTGTCTTCATTTTTTGTTTGGGGGGGTTGGTTTATTTTCATTTTATTTATATGTGTGTGTTAAATATGTATATATTTTGGTATGTGGGCTGTGTAACACACATATAGAGTTCAGAGGACAACTCTGTGGAGTCATTTCTCTCCTTCTACCTTTATGTGAACTCAGGGCATTGAAATGGGCATGTCATTAGATTTGCACAATAAACACTTTTACCTTGTGAGCCATCTCATCCTTGCCAACTTTCAACTTCTGATCCTCCTGCCTCCATGTCCCAAGTGCTGAAATGACAAGTGTGCATCAACACAGATGATTTGCTTCATGCCATGCTGGGGTTGGAACTCAGGGTTTCAGAGATAGTAGACAAGCAGTCTACCAACTGAGCTATACCCCCAGCTCTTGGTATCCTTTAAACAACTCTTCTAAATTGGAGGTTTCTTCATCAGCAATGGGAACACCCAGCCAAGAGGTAAAAAGATTTCCTCAAACTTCCAAACTGCAGAGGGCAGAACCAGATTGTGAACCTTTTCCAAACTCCACTGCATGATCTGATACAAGAACTGAAGATGACGGTCACTAGCATTCCTTGAACAACAGAACACAGAAAAATGCAAGATACAAGTAGTGTCTATTGGGAAAAATATGAGAAACTGCATGCAATTTCCTTTGTGGGAAGGGTCTAGGTTGACACAAACTGAAGCCTATAGTAGTTAGCCTCAGTGCCTGCACAGATCAAGATGTCCCTTATTGGAAGCCATGCTTCCTTCAGAGGCTGTGAAGTGAAGAAAAACAACTGGCCACAGCTCCCCCCCCCCCACACACACACACACTGTTTAACACTGGTGTGAATGGTGAGGACCATTTACTCTGCCTTACCCCCACCTGAAGTGCTCCCATGAGAGGGCAATCTGGACCTCCTCTCTGGGCTCTTCCTCGTATGTTCTGAAAGACAGAGCTTTTTGAATTTTCAAATTAAGAGCCATTTCCAACAGCATTAGTGTGCTGGTCTGTGCAATCCCAGAGAGGAATGAACAGGGAAGGCTTGACTGCCCAGTGCTTCAAGCTGTGAAACAGCTCTCCTGGGGACACTATTCACCCCAACCCCAGCAGACAATTACTCAGAGCCCATTTAGTAAATGAGAACATCCAGTATGCTAATTGGAGCCTCTGAAAGTAAAGTTGCAGGGAGAAGCTAACTCCCTGTGGCTAGTTCTCACTTTCTGGTACATCCTAGGATCAGGATGATGGAGAGGCAGGACAGGTAGTGATGCAGACCACAGGCCTGGGATGCCTCACTCAAATGCCAAAACTGGTATTTACAAGCTGTGAGGATTCAACAAGTTATTCTGGTCTTCGTTTCCTCATCTAAGAAATGGGGATAACAGTACCTATTCATGAGGTACTTACACCAAATATTGGGATTACTTACTGCTTACCTTCATGATGTGTAACAATCTTAAATGAGGGAATTCTATTGTGATTGCCTGTAAAAGGTCCCCCATGGGCTCGAGTGCTGCAAGATTTGGTCCCCAGCTAGTGGGACTATTTCTGAAGGTGTGGAACTTTAAGAAGTGAAGCCTAACCTCAGGAAATGGGTCACTGAGACTAGGCCTTGAGTTTTATAGTTCAGCAACACTTCCTGTTCCTTTCCAGTTCTTGACTATAAATGCAGTGATACCAGCCACCACCTCCTGCTGCCGCCATGCTTCCTGGCATGATGGATGGTGTTCTCTAGAAATATAAGCCAAAATGAGCCCTCCCTCATTTAGATTGCTCCTTGTCAGTGATTTAGTCACAGCAATGAGAAATTACTAATATGGAAGTATTTTGTTAATGTTGACAAATGAAGAATGAACTTGCTCTGAATAGATAGGTCTGAATAGATAAATTCACTCAGAGCATCTATGGTATGTCTGCTAGATCCCTCTATAGACATGAATGTATACTTTATTGTTAGTTTGTACTATGTAGCTAAGCAACTTCTTAACTGCCTAAGCATTTGATAAATATTAGATATAATTATCTCATCAGTTTTACTTACTCTGCTGAAGACTGATTCCATGTTCCTGTACGACTCCCCCAACCCCAGTACCATCTAAATACTCAGTGGATACTGCTTGATAAGTGTGCATGAATAAATTGTGATGATTCCTGATGAAATTCTGTGAGGCTGCACATTGGTGAGTCAACATTAATACTCCCAGATATCAAAGCCTTAAACTTCAGGAGGTGGGAGGTCCAAGAGGCACGGGCCAGCATACAGGATCTGATAAGGGTCTCCTTGCTACATCCTCACTTGACAAAACAGGCAAAGTAGAGCATCTCAAGGTCCCTGCAGCCTTTTGATGAAGTCCTAATCTCACTTGTGAGTGCTCTGATGTGTGGCATGATCTCTTAGGAGTCCCCACTCCTTAATAGCACCATACTCAGTCTTAGGTTCTAGAATGAGAATTTGGGGCAGCAGGGCAGACATATATTCAAGCTATAAGAAACTCACTCACAGAATAAAATAGCAATGAAATAAGCCACACCAGAAGTTTACAGAGCTCAGGAAACACATGTAGTCAATTAGTCAATTCCATAAGCACTTCTTAACAATATTAAGGTATGTTAATACAAAAGCCTTCAGGATCCTGACTCATCCAGAATTGGGCAACAAACAGTTAGCTTAAGAAGCACAATATGCCCCAAAAAGTGAACTTAAATTTAGCCCAGGTTCATTATAATTGTCACTAACTATGGGAAAATCTGATCAAACAGTTTCATTATCTGTAGAAATGTAAGCTTTTTAACATACCTGAGCACTGTATATTTACCATTGCTGACACTGTAACCATTTTATAGGTTGACTACTTAATAATCAATGATTAAAAATTATAGTTGTCAAAGTTAATATTGAAAATAATAAATTTATAATGTGATAAAAGCCAACCTTGAGCTAGGCATAATGCCTTTAATACCAGCACTCAAGGGGCAGGCAGATTTCTATGAGTTTGAGGCTACATAGTAAATTCCAGGCCAGTGAAAGCTACATGAGACCCTGCTTAAAAAAACAAAGAAACAAACAAACAAACAAAAAACAAAAACAAAAACTTCCAACCTAGCAGCCTTGCTTAATATTGTTTTTATTAATATTTCTTTGGGGGGGTTATTATTCCATAATTTCCCCCCTTCCTCTTCCCCCTTCAGTCCCTCTCATAAAACCCTGTTGCTTTCATTCTAATTCATGGCCTCTTTTTTATTAACTGTTGTTACATGCATCTATGCATATGTATACATGTAAAAGAACAAAAACATATTTTATCTAAAAGCAAAGCAGAGACAGCATAGCCTTCTCCACCCAGTACATACAGTATTTGAATGAAAAGCCGGAAGTTTATATTTCCAAGCTGTCATTCCAACAGATGTGGGGAAGGAGTGAAGTGACTCCTCATTGCCAGGTCACTGTGGAATTCATTTGGTGTTTTAAAAGCAGAAGAAAACCTTGAAATAGCTTTCCTGCTTTAGCTCAGCCATTTCCGTGCTTCTGGAAACAGAAGCAAATGCAACGCGAGTGGCGAATTCCCAGCTGCAGGAAGATTTAAATCCATGTCTGAAAACTGGACAATCAAATTAGGTAAGAGCAAAGTAGCCAGAAAAAACCCCCGTACCTAAATGCAGTTTATTCAACATTATTAACACAAATAAAATTTATGCCTATAGTCCTATATGAGAAGAACAACTTCCCACATCAAAGAGCAATACTTTATGGTGTGCCAATCAAATTAAACCACCAGAAGCATATGGAAAGAAATCAATTCTCAAGCAAAACTTTGAAAAGTGCAGTATTCATCATGTTTAAGACAGGTTCATTCCAGGTCCAAATAAACTTTCTTCTTCCAAGGAAGGGTTGTTTTTGCTGTTTTGTTATGCTTTGCTTTTTCTGGGAATTTACTTAATACAGCATTCTTTCAACCTAGCTATGAAATCTTTCTCCAAACCTACATGTATAAACAGAGCAAAACCCAACACATACACACACACACACACACACACACACACACACACACACACCATCACATTCAGACAAGCTTAACTATATTGATTTAGACAAAAATAAAACTAAGTTCTTATGCTAAGGACACTGAAAATTGTGGTGAGAAGTGTTTTTAGACAAAGCCCAGTCCCTTTGTTACCTGTCAAGAGCTTCAGAAACTAATTACACAATCACCTGAGCAACCCTCCTGTGCAAACAGCAACAAAGTCATTTGTAGTGGCTTTTACAGCTCTAAACTACACATAGCTGTACAGATGAAAACCAGTAGCCTCCAATACAATCTTTGTCTGAACAATATATACATCAACTCCATTATCTGGATTATACTCCTAAATGAGGAGCCTCTCTAGCCACCAATAACTCACATTTGAGAGACATAGTCAAGATCAGTCTTCCAAATCATAGACCACAACAGCACCATCTACAAGTTATTAGCAGGTGAACAATACAGATGAGACAAAGAGGGATAATACACTCCTAAAGTACATACAGAGTGGAATGGAATGGGGGAAATGCAAGGTATATACAATTTAGAACCAAAAGAAAATTTCAGTTACCTAGTCTGGTCTTGTAACTTCCAGAACCTGAGCATGTGGGAGTAGAAAATGTGGAATGCAAAAATAGCCCCACTGGCAAAGAAGAAATGAATGTACAGTGCCAAATGCCCACAGGGCTTCTCTTCATTTGTGCAGCTCCCTGGTTAATCCTAACAAAAATGGAAACAGTCAAAACTATTGTGTCAAAGTTAAGTGAAGTGTTAGCTTTTCTGATGGGAGTTTAAAATTTACATTCAGTTAAAACCAGTCAACTGAAACTTGGAAATAAGTTTCTCTGTTTTGTCTCAATTTTACCATATCCATCCTTCCTTCCTTCCTTCCTTCCTTTCTTCCTTCCTTCCTTCCTTCCTTCCTTCCTTCCTTCCTTTGTTCATTCATTCACTATTCACTCAACTCAACAAATACTGCCCATGAGCCACCAAGTCCAAAACAGTGCCTTGGCAACAGGAATCTGTGAGTGAACCAAGCAGAAAGTCCCTAGGAGGGAACTGGCAACCAAAAAGTATATCTACATTTACAGCAGGGGTGAATGATAGGACAATGGAAAATAAGTCAAGGGAACAATGTGGACAAGAGGATGGCAAGACTAGATTGAATTAGCAAATGAAGGTGGAAAAGATAAACAACAGAGACTGTACCAGGCAAGGGTCTTATAGGCTACATCGAGGATGTGGATCTTATGAATCCTATTCTGAGTGAGATGCCTGGAATATTTTTGAGAAGTGGCAGGCCCTGAATTGGCTGATGTGGAGAGTAGAGAGCTAGGAGGGCATAAAGTAGATATATTATTTAGAAGGCCATTTTTGTAGATGATAACAAAGCAGACTCAAGGGTAATAGAATAGGAACACTGGGGCCTCTTGGTGTGTTTAAGGGGAGTGATTATAAAGGATGGCATAAAGTGAAGAGAGTCAAAGGTAACTGCATGGTCCTGACCCAGAGCAATGAGAATTGTCACTCCTTGGAACAGGGAAGATGACTGTGACTTTTCAAATCTGTTAAGTGCATACTTAATTTGAAGATACCTATAAAGAATCTATATTAGCCAGAGCTTCTCTAGAGGAGTGTGTGTGTGTGTGTGTGTGTGTGTGTGTGTGTGTGTGTGTGTTTAAATAGATTTTTAAGTTGACTTATGCAATATGGTTAAAATAGTCCAACAACAGATATCTAACACCTGAGTGGCCATGAACGTAGTAGCTACTTGGTCCAAGAGGCTAAGTACATCAGCAGTCAAAGTAATCCAACAATGGCTTCTAACACCAGTAGACTGTGCAGTCCACAGGGTTGGGTGCTTAAACAGTCCTAATCTGGCAACAAAGGCCTGAAGGGGTCCTGGAAAGGAATTGGTCCTCAATCCATTTTAGAAGCCTAGAAATGCTGCTTCTCATATCAGCAAAGGAATCAGCAGCAGCAAGGTAAACTAACTTGGTGGTGAGTGGGAAGATCAAGCTAGGAAAGGGTAATGATCTTCCCTCCTTTGGGTCTTTTCTCATCTAGGCTGCTATCAAATGGTGTCACCCATGTTTGACGTGGGTCTTCCCCCATCAACTTAGACAGTCAAGATAATCCTCCAGTTGATGATTCCTGCCAGATGATTCTTGGATGGGGCAAGTTGATATTTGAAAGAAACCATTACACAATCCAAGTGGAAAGAGACATAAGCCCATCATGTTCAGTTTTCAGTATGAGGTGCATTAAGATTTCTTCAGTGAGTCACAGATAAGTAACAGACACTAGATCCCTGTCTTCTCTAGCTAGCAACTGACTGTTTATTTAAGTGAGTTTGGTTCATTTCAGAATAGAAGAGTTACAGGCAGCTAGCTATTGGCTAAACCCATAATCATAAAAGTAGGGACTCTCAAGCTTCAGGATTTATATTCAATGAGGTTTTGTGTCCTTAACCATCAGGATGAGAACCTGGGGAGAAGCTGTAGTAGGTGAGCATGAAAACTATAACTCTCTAGAGTCCTAGCCTATAGATAAAAAGAGGGCAAGAATTGTTCACAACCAGGGACTTTAAAAATCAGTTTGGCCAGACCGACACCTGTTTCTGCAGAAAATAAAACCTTTGTTTCACTTTTGCTCTTGAATTTGTTATTAGAGTGAGGGGCTTATTTCTCATAGAAATGTTTGATAGACAGTGAGACAGACAAATCTGGCATTCAGAGGAGAGTTCATAATAGCATAATACAAAGTGTACTGTCAGCTACATGGAACTCCATGATGCAATCATTCAGGAAGTGATTCATAATGAAGAGCATCCATGAGATAGGTCCTGATCTGTTCAGAGGTTACAGATCAGGGCAATGAAGAAAATACGTGAATAAGATGAGAAGAAACTACTGTGATGTGTAAGGGGGAAAGGGAGATGTTGCACAAATCCTAAATGGTCTTTTAATAAAAACCTGAAGCCAGATATTGGGGAAAATGCTGAAAGATCAGAGAGACAAAGGAACAAGCCACAGTGACTTCTTATCTCATCAACTCCACGAACCCTCTGACTGAATGTTCCTGAGTCCTCAGTTGAAAGCTCTCTAGTTCCTGTCTCCCCGTTACTTATATGCCTTTCCCTGCCCAGCCATTTTACTTCCTATCTCAACGTTGCTAGTGCTGGGGTTAAAGGTGTGTGCCACCACTGCCTGGCTCTGTTTCTCTCCTAAATTGGATCAATCTCATGTAGCCCAATGTGGCCTTGAACTCACAGAGATCCAGATAGATCTCTGCCTAGGATCTCTGTACTAGGATTAAAGGTGTATGCCACCACTGCCTGAACTCTATGTTTAACTCTGTGGTTGGCTCTGTCTTCTGATCTACAGGCCAGCTTTATATTTTAGATTACAAATATCACCACAAGAAGATAACACAATAAGCCTTGGAATCCAAAGGAAGGGTATGTTTCAAGCAAGGATGGGGATAAGGGGAGTAACTATGTTCATTTGCTGTAAATAGATAAGGTACAATGAGGATTGAGGAATCAGCATTTATTGGGGAACTGGAGATTACTGATACTCTAGCAAAAGCTATTTTATTAAAGAAGTGAAGGTAAATTCTGTAATAGATAAGTTCAAGAGAAAACAAAAGAGGACTGTAAGTATCTAAGTGTTTTAAGAAGTGTTCTCATGCTACTATAACTAAAACAAGATGAAAAATCCTGAATACACATTGAATCTATTTGCTCCAAAGCATCACAGACAGACAGACAGACAGACAGACAGACACACACACACACACACACACACACACACACACACAAGATGAGAGCTAAACTTAGCAATGTAGTGGTGAGAACTCTAATGGTTATGATGGGAGATATAAGTACAATGGATTCCATGCTGGAATTTTGACTCTCTTCTTGTACAGCTCTTGTGCAGACAACCACCACTGCTATGAGTCAGTGTATACACTCTCTGTGCTATGTCCATAAGTCATGACTTCACAATTCTTCTCCTCATCTACCAGCTCCTACATTCTTTCCACATCCTCTTTCATGATAGCCTTTGAGCCTTGGATGGGGAAAAGTTGACTGAGATGGTTCATCTACAGCTAAGTATTCACAGTTACTCATGATAAGCATGTTGATCCTGTAAAAACAAGAATCATTGGCCAATTGAGAGTAACACAAATCTCTGAGTATAAATATTTAGAAAGCAGTTTAACAGCATGGCCACTTAACAAAGGTAACAGCAGTAAATCCCCCCAACAGCCTGTGATATCCAATCAGAAAGTAATTGGTTAGCCCCATAACCATCATGCCACTATTCCACCAGTGAGCACATTTTGCCAAACAAGTCAATATCGAGCATGCAAAGTCTAGCATTAGGTGAGACCATTGATTTCTTTTCTCTCCTACCAGCCTGCATAGCACCATTTAGCACTACTTAAGCTAGCCAGCAGGGAGAGAGTTTCCTGGTCAATCATGATAGATTTCTCTATGACACATATCTGAAATGAGTGGTTATCTTCAGAACTAAGGTCTTACCATCTAGTTATAGTGGGCAAGCAAGAGTGATAGCAATGCTCTGTGTTGTTGGGGGAGCTTCTGGGGCTTCTCTTATCAAAAATAGTTGTAGGGAAGCATTCCATGCCTAGAACTAAGATTTTCTTATAATAATCCATGTCTTCTGGGAGTAGCATTGTCCAACCATGCAGGGTATTTCTGTTCTGTAATATCTGTTCAATCTCCTTTTTAAATACAATATATCTTTAGTAGTTTTCAAACTAATAGAAGTCTTCTTCATAGAGCCTTAGTTTTTGGCTAACCCAACACCTACCTTCTCCTCTTCCTTATCTTTCTATCCCCATTTAAACTTTTAACCCAATAAATCTTCTTCCTTTTGTGTCACCCATATTGCTCTTGAAATAGTAACAGGAAAGGTACATTGAGTGTGAGGCCACTTCTTGAGACATAATTCTTTGGAGAGAAGGTTGAATCCTATGAAGAAATGGGGACCCTCGACTTTCAGTAAGAGCTAAGCTTCCTCCTTCATGAGAAATGAGTCAAGAACTGGATCACTTCATGAATCCATCTTTATTCTTACTTCTGGCCACTGTTCTTTCTATCAAAGTAAAAACATACCCAACGCTCTTCCACTTAGGACTGCCTGATCTCCTCACTGTATCTTTTAGGGCCAATTCTAGGTTTCCAGCTTGTACACACAGCCAGCTTACCCACCACATATTCTAAATTATTTGTTCAGGCTCTGTATCTACAAAGTTCAAGACAGCAAATAAATAAATAAATAAATAAATAAATAACACTCCCAATTGGGACTTCCACTGGGAAATTATCTTGTCAAATTAATGGGATCCCATAGACTTCCAATCCCTCTTTAAAGCATTCTATGATTACATTATAGCAAATAAGCCTGTGCTGTTACTTGACCACTTACTAACAAACTCATGAGAAGGTGTACTCCTTAAAGGTAAGATCTGTGTTTGTTAGTCATACTTTTTAAGCAATGTTATAATAATTTAAGAGTTAGAGGTGGAGAAAGAGTGTTGTGACACTCTGTCTTCTGGACATTCCATGACCTTTGTTGTCCTGAACTCATAGCAGTTGTGGTACCTGCATAAGACCTGCACAATATGGGGGCTTTCAACATTCCATCATGAGTTAAAAGGGCTCATGAGCTATTGGCAGTCAAAGGTTGCTACTAGAGGGGAAGTCACTTTCTTCAGTCATATAGCAGTGGTAAGTTACTCATGCACTAACAAATAACCCCCAACCCATGAGTATACAAACAACTCTAATTAAACACATGAGATCATTTTTAAATAAGACATGGAAATAGGAGGATGACTTGATGGAAAGAAGAAGAGGCCAAAGGGAAGGGCAAGGGAAATAACAGAGAGGAATGTTAGGTGAGTGTAGTTGATGTTTTCCTGTGTCCCGTCCAGTCTGCTGACACTCAGACCCAAGTAAACACACAGAGGCTTATAGTAATTAAAACTACTCAGCCATTAGCTCAGGCTTACTACTGACTAGCTCTTACACTTAAACTCAGCCCATTTTTGTTAATCTATATGTCTCCACATTTTCTGTGGCTTTACCTGTGTACTATTACATGCTGCTCCCTGGATGGTCAGCTGGCATCTCCTGACTCAGCCTTCCTCTTCCCACAACTCTCCTTGTCTGCTTATCTCACCTATACTTCCTGCCTGGCTACTGGCCAATCAGTGTTTTATTAAGCCAGTGTACAAAAGCATTACTCCACATCAGGTAAGTAAGATAAAAATATATTTTATACAAGGACAAAGAGAGAAAGGAGAAAAGGGAAGCAAAGGGGAAGGAGAGAAGGAAGCAAAAGAAAGAATTGCAGTAGTAGTAGTGACACTGGCATGGGTCTGACTCTCAATATGTTGGCTACAAAGCCTTCACGAAGTTATTAGACCTCTTTATGCTGACATTTTGAAACAGAAAAGATGATACTCACCTTGCAGTGATACTCTTAAAGCTAGTACTAATACTATGGTACTCAATAACAGACATGTTGGAAAGACCAATTAGTCCCAATTATTGTTTGAATCTGCAGAAATTAGTCCAACACTGGGCACTTAGAGCATAAACAGAAATTAACGTTTACAACAGTGATTCTCAACCTGTGAGTCATGACCCTTTCACTGGAGTTACACAACAGATATCCTGCATATCGGATGTTTGCATAACATTAGCAAAATTATAGTTATGAAGTAGCATCTAGAATAGTTTTATGGTTGGGGTCACCACAACAAAAGGAACTGTATTAAAGGGTTTCCTCATTAGGAAGGTTGAGAACCACTGATTTACAATGTTAAATGGGGAGTGGTTAGATAATGTTTTTATTTTTTTTTAACAAAAGGCTTATGACCATAACAATTTTTAGATGTTTTACTTTTAGCCCATGAAGGGCTTACATGACAAAAATGGGAAGCAGGATGCTAAGATTTCAGCAAGCATTGTTAATGCTAAAAGGACACTATAGTAATCAAAGACAGCTACTTCTGCACAGAAACTGCTTCATTTCAGACCACACAGTTCATAATCCATCATAATGAATACCACCAATTGTATTTACCCCAGGTAAATTGTAGGCCTCCCCACAATTAAGAGGTCATCTTGTAATTTGAATAGCAGTAGGCACTGCTTTCTCTTAGACGTCTGCATCATCATCTTCTATAATATTGGTGAGACTCAAATGTCTCCTTCAACAATACCTTCCTGGGGAGCTTGGTGGCCATTTCTAGTCTGATTGATGGAGCAATAGTATTTCAGACTTCTCAGCACTGTAGAAAAGTAAAACTGAGGGCAAAAGCAGATGGCAGAGGTAAGAAACACCAGTGATGGCAAACAATCAGCCTACTGCCACAGTTGGCTATGGCCAAAATACTGAGATTGAGCAGATGTCAGTAGACAGATGGACTTAAACAGGACCTCCCAAGAACTACATCAAGACTGACTAGTTCTCCGGGAAAAGTCATGGTGAAGATGGTCTCTTCACCATGTGAACTATAGCTAGTAAGAAGATATCAAGAGGCTGCATGGATCAAGAGTGAAAAAGACTCCTCATGAGCACCCATAAAAAGCAGTCACACAAAGGGATGACAGTCAGTCAGGACTGGTTAGGCTCTGAGAAATCCTGAAGAAAGCTCATCAGCTTCTAACTGCTGGGTTTGTGTGATGATAATACAGTTCTACTTATAGTTTACTGAGGAACTCGAAAATATGTTTTTCCAGAAACACTGCCTAAATTATGAATGAATCCCAGGCTGATCATGGTAGCACACACCTTTAGTCCCAACACTGCAGAGGCAGAAGCAGGTGGATCTCTGTGAGTTCAAGGCCAGCATGGTCTACAAAGTTCCAGGACAGCCAAGGCTGTCACACAGAGAAAACCTGTCTTGAAAAAAACAAAACAAAACAAAAGAAATTATGAATGAATCCAGAGAAAACTTTCTATATTAACAGATGCCTCTATGAAATTCTCTGGTTAAATAACCTGATGCATATTCTCCTATTAAAGGATTAAATTTACAATAATTCAACATGGAGCTTTTATAGACAATTTCTATACAGAAAAAAAAGGAAATTATTTACTTGCTTGAGGGGGGTTCTCAATTTTTAAATCATTTTTAGGACCTGGTGGTATCATTCCAAAATTCTAGCAGGAAGATCAAAAGTTCAGGTCTTGCCTGCACTATAGAATGAGTTCAAGGCCAGCCTCAGCAACTGAATGAGGCCCTGTCCCAAGATAAAAGGTAAATACAGGGCTAGAGATATTTGCATCTCAATGGTAGAGCACTTGTCAAGCATGTATGAGGCTTCACATTTAAATCCTAGTTCTGGCAAAAACCTATGTTTCAGATATTGACTTTTTACTTTTTTATCTCATGTATAATTAAGAAATATATTTGTGTGGTGGACGAGCTTTAGAATGGTGCTGACCTGTCTTTACCATTTCAGCTGGATTCCAAAGACATACGACTTCTTTTCTGAGACTGTACCATTCTTAAAAATCTGTAATCTCAACAGTGTTCTATAGACCTGCAGTCTACTGTGCAGGCTCCAGTAACACTTCCTCCCTGTTCTGTTATTGCCGTGTTTCCTGGAATTCTCTTGTAAACTTCTTTTTGAAGTTTTCCTATTTCCCATACATCTGGTTCCTATCAACAACTTCAATTTCTGTATAGAAGTCATTATCCAGATTGAATGCAGTCCCTGGTTTGTATGAGCTGGGGCTTCCTCCCATGACCCATGGTGTGGATGCAGACAATAACTGTCATCTTGCCAAATTAAAGCTAGAGTGATTGGTCCAAAAATGGACTCCAGAGTTGAGTTGGCTATTTAGAGCTAAGCCAAGAATTAGCTGGAACAATGGGAAGAAGTTGCCTTCTTTTCTCTAGTCTTGAATCTAGTGGGTATAAGCCTGAGTCTGATAGTGAATACAAGGAGACAGAGGCTATGTGTGGAAGACAGCCTGCAGAGATGCACAGGCAAGAAACAAAGAAGAACTCAATCCCTGTGAGCATTTCCATTCCACTAACGAGAAGGGCATCCTTGAGCCTCCTGCTACTTGATCAAATAAACTGTTGTCACTTAAACCCATTTCTGGTAAGTTCTTTATACTGAATGTATTATACCTGATACTCATAGAGGATCTCAGGATGTCCTATTGGTTGAATAATTATTCAAGGTAAGACATAGCTGATCAGATACTTTGTAATATATGTATATATACATATATGTAATATTTAGTAATATATATAGATGATTGATGATAGATAGATAGATAGATAGATAGATAAATATATAGAATTTTAGATAAAATATAAGTCACTGTGAAAGTTGTCTAAGTGGATTTTTATTTAACTATTTATCTACTTTGGTTTTTTGAGACAATGTCTCATGTAACCCTGGTTGTCCTAGAACTCCCTGTAAACAGGTAACCAGGAACTTCTGATCCCTCTGCCTCCACCTCCCAAGTGCTGAGATGACAGGTATGCATAATCATACTTGGTTTTGTGCAGTCCTGGGAATAAAACCTGGGCCTTGTCAAGCAATCTAATGCCAGCTACATCCAAGTTCTCTCTATATGTTTGCTTTTAATTACAACTTTTTCAACCAACATATACTGAAGGTACTGCGCACTATCTAAGGGCATCTACACTGTACCCACCAAGTGTAAATCTGGATGTAGAATTAGCAGAGGACATTTGTCCCGGGAGAAGAATCATTGCATTGCTGAATTTCCTCACTTGATCCTGTGAAATGTGGTAAGTCTGAGACAGTGATGTTACCTGTTGGAGTTTGCAGGTTACCAGACATAGAAATTGGGTTGTGAATTTGGAGTAAGAAAAAAAGGAATTAAAAAAGCCAAAAGCTTTCTTCTCTTTAGATCTTTCCTCTAATACCAGTGGATATTTCACACTGGGTTATACAAATCATCAATGTGCTAATTAAGCTGTGTTTCTCCCTGTACAGTCTTTTTGGCTTCTTTCAAAGTGATAACAAATGGATCATCATTTTCCTTAGATCTGAGATCACAAAATGTCCACAAGGAATATACAGTCATGGTAATACAATAGCTGGCCAAAAATAATAAATAAATAAGCACAGCTTTAAATATCACCTACCACAAACGTGGAATATAGAATGTGAAATTTTCAGAGGCATGACTAATGGGGTGATTTCTATTTTTCCAGCCACTGAACGCCCAGTCCATGAACCAAGTACATATAACACTTAGACAAGAGTCTTAGAGAAAACTGACAGGTATATAGGGCATTTTATCTCACATTATGTGATTTGTGGAAGCAATCTCAACTGGAGGCACTTCAAAGGAAGGCATTAAACAAGTGTAAAATAACTAATCTACAAGTATTTATTAAGTGTTTGCTGTGTCGCTAGCCAAGCACAGGGTGCTTGAGAGGGAAATAAGAATGGGAAATCTGAGGACTTCACTGAGAACATCCAGCTGACCACGCACCCCCCCCCCCCTTCTTCATTCTGAGCCACCATACAGGAGGCTCCTGGGTTAATTGGCTCAAAGCATGGTTGGAATGCCTTTTCTTTTAAGCAGCTCTTCACTGCCAATCTCAGACATTCTAAATTTCTCTGGGGTCTGCCTCATGGTCCCGACACAGTTTCACTGACAATAGAGGCTGGTTGCAGGGACAACAATGTTGACAACAATGAAGTGGGAGATGAGGAAAAAAGGAAAGAATATGAGGAAGAGAATGAGGATGAGGAGAGGGGGAAACAACAGAGAAGGGATGAGGGGAAGGAGGAAGACACTAACATTTTACAAGAGGTGAAGCTTAATGGAGCACCTGAGGTATCAGAGGTCATGATTGGGAAAGGTGTTACCATGTTTCTCATGGGACACAACTAGTCCTCTGTATTTTTTTGGCTTCCTGTCTGATGATGCAAGGTCTTCCTTCCATCACCACCTCCACCACAATGGAACCATCCACCATAAGATCATCACAAGAGCTCAGCTGAGGCCAGGGCTGCTCTCTGAAATGCCAGGAGTAGGAAATAAACACCCTTCATTCATCTACAAAGTTGTCTAGCTGTCATGGGCACAAGTATTACAAAAATCTAGTTACATTTACTATCATTTGTATATGAAGTATCCCCCAAAAGGTTGATATCCTAAATGTTTGTTCACTATCTGGTAATCCTGGGGTCATATCAGCACTAACATCATTAGCAGGTGAATCTACTGATGTTCAGAGCTGCATCATCTGTGACAGGGTAGAACCTGTAACAAGGTAGAACCTGTTTGGGAAAAAAATTGGGTCATGAGTCATGAGGGCCATGACTTTGAAAGATATGTAGTATTTCTTGCCTCCCTTGCCACCTCCCATGCCTTTCTTTCTGACTCTGTGTGTGTGTCTCTTTTTCCTATCTATCATCTATCTGTTATCTATCTATCTATCTCTCCCTTCCTTCCCCTTTCTCTCTGCCTTCTAGTCACCATGAGGTGAATAGACATCTCCATACTTTCACTATGATTCTGCTGCCTTGATATAAGCCTAATCCTAAGCCTAAAAGCAATGGAAGCAACTGACCATGGACTGAAACCTTGAAAGTCAGGAGTTGAAATAAGTATTTACTTAAGTAGTTTTCTCGGGTGTTTTGACAGAGTGATAGAAAGTGGATGACAAATGTTATTATACATAAGAAGTACCTGAGGAACAGAGAAAATTTCCCAAATGACAAAGTGTTTGCCTTGCCTTGAAAGCATGAGGACTGGAGTTTGCATGCCAAAACCTACATAAAAGGCCAAGCAGATATATACGGTGGCTGCTTGTACTCTCGGTATGTGAGAGTCAAAGACAAGAGACCCTAAGGATAGTTGAATACCTAGACTAGTTCAAAGTAGAAAGCTTCCAGTTCTGTGAGAGATCCTACTTTCATTAAAAAATAATAATAATGAAAAATAATCTGGAGGATAATTGAAGAAGACACCCAACACCAACTTTAGGCCTCTACACATACACATACATATGTGTGTGCACACACACCATGAAAAAGAAATTAAAAGTCTAGAAACATACTGGTAAGGATTGACTGAGCACATTGTGGATCCAAATTCTTCCCACCTCTCAGCAATATCTGTCTCTGTTTCAGGATTCACTCAGTGTCCCCCATTGTTCTAGCCTCTCCCCTGATAGATGCACATAGCTTTCAGGGTGTGAAACTTCTCTTTTCACTTCCAAAGGAAAGACCTAGGATATTCTTTAGTAGCTCTCATGAAAGATGAGAAATGTCTCCTTACAGAAACACAAAACATGTCTTCTCTCATCTCTTTATCTCTGAGCATGACACCCTCCATGCTCCAGGATGTCTCAAGAATAAGATTCTACTTGATGGATGTGAGTGACAGCTTGTCTCTGAAGCAAAAGGTAGAGTCAGTCTTGTTGAAACAAAGCAGATGAAGTGGAGTCAAGTGAAATTATTCAAAAGAAATTGTGTGATGGTGTCAGAAAAGGTGAAAGGCCATTAGAAAAGGAAAAGGCCAAAAGCCATGTCAAGTTTGTAACATTTCATCAAGCTACTGGTACTAACCACCAACTGTGTCACCAGTGAAGAGTACACAGGAGAGGTCATTCTAACATAGGGTTGCTGAGTGGCACACTCATCTTCTGAGTCGGGCAATTGGTAGAGTTGGAAGATGTAGCATGGAATGTGGAAGTCATGTGGAACAGCCAGGAAAGGAAGGCAGAAAGTTCAGGAAACAAGAAGTTTTGCCTGCTTGACAATTCTGCCTTCCTTGTGAGGCATGGGCTATAGGGTGAGCAGGATAGAAAATGAGAATAGACACTGCAAAACCACATGTGCATTGGAGCATCCTCCAAGGGGACAATCCTCCTGAGAATCTTTTTATGGCCTAGCTAATTAGCCAAATAGATAATTTATTTTACTCTGGAGAATCCCTTTTTCCCTGAGGGGAGAAAATATTCAAGGTCTACAAAAAGAGAGTCTCAGACTCCTGTGAGCATTGCTATATACTGCCATCAGCCAGGGCTGATCCAAACAAGGACAAAACAAAGACAGATTATCTCACTTTGGGGGGATCCCTCCATGACCCCTGATGCTAGTCTTCCCTTCATCCACTTCCAGCTAATTTCCCTGTGCCTTTCCCCAACACTTAGGCCTGTAGGCAACTACTGCCATGGGCATATAGCTCCTCAGAAGACTCCTCTGTTGTTAGCAAAATATACAGAGAGACAATCCCACAGTCCAATGGTGGCAGAACTGGGGAAAGAGAAACAAATGGCATGCAGGGAGTCAGTTAGTGTAGAGAGCAGCCCCTGTGTATAAGAGGGTGAGGGCAAACACCGGAAGGAATTCTTTCATCAGCTCACCTTCTCCCAGAACATAACAGGAGTGCTTCTGCAGTTTTTAGATGTATGGCCAGAGTATCCAGAGACTGGGGTTAACTTTGCAGTGCTTTGAGTCTCCAAACAAACAAGTATTGTAACAGAGCTGGGTTCAGCAGACCGCAACATCACAAAGCTGTTTGGGCCTTGCCATGCCAGAGCCATCTGGATGCATTTTAAGCTTTGCTTGTGCTTCTGTTTGTTGATTTCTTCAAAAAAGAAAAATATGCCACCAAAAGGATGTCAATATTCTGTGCCCTTGGAAATTGTATTTCAAGCCATATATTACTTAACTGACATTTTAGTTCTTATATTAGTGCTCTAAAAGTTGCTGGATGTGACTAGTCCTTGAGAAATTACATATTTAAGAAAGCTAATGGTTTTTACCTTACAAAAAGACAAGACCATGGCTGGTCACAGGCTCCAAGGGACAATCCCAGTGGCCAATATGGACTCCAGAGCTCATCCCTTTCATTTATAACCTTCCCACTATAGCAGCAGTGGTAGATACCAAAGTCAATTTCAAAGCAAAGCATCAGCCTCCATTCTATTTATGAGCACAAAGAGATTTTTGTGTGTTGAAAGAGTATAGCTTCTTCATTCCAAGTAGCTGAAAGTCAAAACTTCCTGCAGCCTACAGAAACTGACATGACCCACATTTCTCAGGTAATGACAGAGTCTTGAATGATTTGTCACATAGTTTGGTTCAAAACAGGACCCAGGATTCTTGTTAAGTGTCAAGTTATTTCCACCTTGCCATAGTGGCACCCCAAGACCATCACAACTGTCACCACATGTGCAAAATGTCTTGACTTAATTCTATACTTGGTTATTTTGGGTCCTAGTCCACAATTCTCCTAACATCAAGTAGTACACAAATTTCTACTGCTTTTCAAAGACAGAACACTTGGATGCACTTTTAACTTAACTGTAGCTGCTTTTATAGGTCTCTGTTTTGTTACTATGGAAGTCTAAGATGGAACATAGGCCAAGTGGTGCTCAGTAAGTTTGTAATACATCCATGGACCATTGTATGTTATTATTTACATATCAGGAGGTTTTATTATTATTTCCTTTTCACCCTGGCTGAAGGGTAACTCCAAAGTAAACATTATGCCTAGTCATCAGAATTAGGCTAGGCTAGTGTTTTGGGTTGTGTACCCACTTCTCTCCCAGTTGGCCATGCTTGCCTTAAGCCACATACAGTCAGAGTTTCCCCCAAAACAAACTAGGTAGGGTTCATATGGAGCAGAAGTTCTGGAAAACTCTAAGACGTGACACCTAAGCTATCTCTGGGATGAGCTAGCTAAAATCTTTGAAAGATGAAAAGCCAGGGAATTAAAGCCAGCAGTGCCTCATAGCACAGAGAAAAACTCTCTTCAATAAAATAGGAGTCAATAACACATTGGCTAGGGATAGTGAAATCCAGAGAGAAAATAGTCTAGTCAGATTAGTAACACAGGGAACTCAGCACTGCCCAATTCTATTTTCCTCGTGAATAACTTGACTGATGTTCCAGTCCAGATTGAATTTTTTGTAAAGATTCCTGAGTTTGGCACTTTTGTTAGTCACACTGTGTGTGTGTGTGTGTGTGTGTGTGTGTGTGTGTGTGTACATAATACATATATATAAATATAAACATCTGTTCTAAAATGTGCTTATATTATTTTCATTTTAAGAACATATTAAATTTGTTTTAGGCAAGACCTAAAATGCTCCTTAGAAAAAGATAATGGTTTTCAAGCTCTAATTTGCAATGTAGATACCACACAGAGTGGAAGGATTAGCAAACCCTGACTCTACCCCTTCCTCTAGGCACTTATAAACACCTGGAGTGTTTGAGAAACAGTGGGAAGGCAAGTATAGCTGGAACGTAAGGAGGGAGGAAAGCCAACAGGAGATAGCCTTTTTAAATAATTTTTTTAATTTTTTATTATGTATATGAGTGGTGGGGGGAGGGTAAGTTCATGTGAGAGCAGGCACCTCAAATGCCAGAAGGGTAAGTTAAATCCCATGGTGCTGGAGTTATAGGTGAGCCAACCAAGTGCTGGGAACCACAACCAGTTGTCTAAAAAAGCAGGATTCTCTCGTCAGTGCTGAGCCATCCACTCTTACTCCATGTAGAATGTGTAGCTATTAGTCCCACTCACAATACTTACATGTTATGCTATGACATGATATGTAAGAGGATAATCCTGGCTGCTGTAAGAAGGAGAAATAGGACTTGGAACATGGGTGCAAGAAAAGAAGATGGCTGTGTGAATGTAGATGTTTGTGTTTGGATGTGTGAAGGGGTACAAAAGAAAGATGAGAAAAGGCAATGGTTCCTCAAGGACTTGGAGGCTTGATGCTGCCATCATATGAAGTATTAGGCCAGGGTATGGGGGCATGTAGAGACGAAGAAAATCTGATGGTTCAAAGAGTTCACAATCTAAATGGAGATTCAGACACATTAAAAGGTACCCATAAAACCAAGTCCCACTGCTCAAAGGCTTACTTTGTGCTAGCTATCAAACTATCTTGTAAACATGACATCATTCAACCCTTACTAACTTTAGGTAGTGAATACGATTAGTCTTATTTAGCACTTGCCCACAGTCTAATACAGGAAAAACAGTAGTAGTTTAGCGCTTGCCACAATCTAAGACAGGACAACCAGTATTAGTTTAAACCCCCTTCTGTCTAACCTGAAACTTGTGATCTCTACTGTGCTTTTAGTCTACCTAACTCTAGCTAAAGTTAGTCGAGGAAATACAGTAGGCAGGATACAAGAAGTGGATGCCTGAGAACAGAAGACTTTACCTATGACAGAATGATTGTGCAATCACTTTTAATCCATAAAACAAGAAGGACGGACTCGGTGATTTCCATGGTTCCTTCTATAGAGCCCTAAAAGCCCATCATTTTAAAATGCAGGTTTGCTTCCTTTCACCAAAGTGAGAATCGTTTTTATTTCTTAAGATTGAATAGCATATAACACAATTCTCATTTTTATACAAAGCTATTCGAAGCCAAGCTAAATTGTGCTTGCAGCCTTACAGTTTGCCCATTTCGAAGTCGAAAGAACATTAAGGGTGAAAGAATAGCAGATTGAAGAAAGGTAAATGAAGAAAAAGGGGGCATATTGAGGATCTCACCCCTTTGCCATGACATAGGCAAGGGGAATAAAACAGAGGTTTGAAAAACTGTCATCTTCCCAAAGAACTGAGAAGTTTTACATATTTTATACTTAAACATCCTGATAGTTGACTAAAAAGTTCAAAGAAAACTAGAAAATTATCTCACACATTAATTTTCATAGCCCTTCTTGCTCCAAAACCTTGGTTTATTAATATGACACCTCAATGTATCCCCCACTGAAAAATCAGAAAAATGTATTTTCACCCAGAGACAAGAGTTACCCACACCCAGGAACACACAGAGCAGGGTACTTTCCTTCCCTTGGGACAGAGAAAGAAGATTAAGGTTAAATTCTACCTACATTGAAGGAATAATAAAAGCAACATAGGTTTTAGTTAGGATGTAGCAAGCCTGTGTTTCCTCCATCATCCTACCTACACTTAAAGTGGGTGTTAATAATGTACTTATCATGGCACCACACTCCTCTAATTCTAGCACGAGGGAGGTGAACATAGAAGGATCTCTGGAACTTTCTACCTAACTGCTCTACCCAAATTGGTGAGCTCCAGGTTCTGTGAGAGACCATGCTTCCAAAAAAGTAGAGAGATTGCATGTAGCTTAGGTAGTGTTTGCTTACCATTTTCAGGACCCTAGTTTGATCCTCAGTACCACAAAGAAAAAAAAAAAAAACAAAAATGAGGGGAATAAAGGAATTCAGGTAGGCACTCAAAGTCAACCTCATGTCTGCACACTTGCACAAATACATGTGCATGCACACTTGTACATATGTGTGCATGCAAATACATGAACACATGCATACCATACATACATACAACACCAAAACACAATAATATGTAAGAACTGTATTCAATATCACAGTAAATATATTCAATGTTTAAAAGCATAAATTAAATAGTCTTCATTTCATCTATAAAAATCTTGTATCTAAATAACTTCCTGGGGATTGCTGAAAATGGGGCCTTTATTTATGATCATGTCTATTGTTTCCTTTAAAATATATGCCAAACATAAAAACCACACAGGAATGGTCATGGGATATGAGCACACACCCAACAGAAGAAATTCATATAAAAAATGTAGTCTTCTTGATGATGGATATAAACGAAAACTACAAAGCCATACATGCAAATAAATACATCATATCAAATTAATCCAAGTGTGCTTTTTAAAGAGAACATTGAATATTTATAAAAATATAGCAAAATGATTGTCCTAATAACTGTTAAGGAAAAGAGTAATTTCTAGAAATCAATGCTTTCAGACATTAACAATTTTCTTTCTGGAACTATATCCTAAGGACATCAACAGAATCAGACATGATTAAAAGAGAAGCGTCACTTCTATAAGAACAACAAGTATTCTTTCAAGCATCCACACAGCTGTTTGCTGACCAACAGGGAAACAAGAAAATGTTCTTTCCACAGACT